>NW_028270209.1:0-300000 GCF_037043375.1 Chiloscyllium plagiosum | reverse complement strand
AGCATCCAGGGAACAGGAGAATCGACATTTCGGGCATAAGCCCTTATTCAGGAAGTGTGTTCCTGAAGAAGGGCTTATGCCCGAAATGTCGATTCTCCTGTTCCCTAGATGCTGCCTGACCTGCTGCGCTTTTCCAGCAACACATTTTCAGTAGCTATCGATGTAACTCACCCAGTAAAGAGCAGGTTGACCTCATTCTGTCTATGTCACACACTGTAAATATGACACATAAATGGAAAAGCAGACTTACCCCACACTTTCAATGTAACTCGGTCAGAGAAGGGCAGTCTGACTCCACTTTGACAATGTAACTCACCCAGAGAAGAACACACTGACACACTGAGTCCAAAAATGTGCAGGTCAGGTGAATTGGACATGCTAAATTGCCCGTAGTGTTAGGTAAGGGGTAAATGTAGAGGAATGGGTGGATTGCGCTTCGGCAGTTCGGTGTGGACTTGTTGGGCCGAAGGGCCTGTTTCCACACTGTAAGTAATCTAATCTAATCTAATCACTCTGTCAATGCAACTGACCCAGGGAAGAGCGGTCTGAACTCAATCTGTCAATGCAACTCAACCTGTAAATTGCAGTCATACCGCATTCTGTCAATACTAGCCATCCAGGGAAAAACAGACTGACACCACTCTGTCAATGTAACTCACTCAGGGAAAAGCAGGCAGACCCCACACTGTCAATGTAACTCCACCCAGACAGAGAAGGATGACCCCACGCTATCAATGAAACTCACTCAGGGAAGAGCAGACTGATCCGATTCTGTCAATGAAACACTCGTAGGGAAGACAAGCCTGACCTCACACTGTCAATGTAACTCACCCAGAGATGAGCAGGCTGTCTCTGTTACTCACCCAATGATGAGCAAACTGATCCCACTTTCAATGTAACTCTCCCAGGGAAAGGCAGACTGAACCAACACAATCTATGTAACTTATACAGCGAAGAGAGTACTGATGCATTCTTTCTGGTTATCTCACCCAGGGAAGAGTAGACTGTCACGACTCTGTGAAAGTAACTCGCCAAGGGAAGAGCAGACTGGTTCCAAACTGTTACAGTAACTAACCCATGGAATAATAGTCAAACCGCAGACCCTGAATGTACCTCTCACAGAAAAGATCAGACTGACTCTATTCTGTGAATATGAATCATCGAGGGAATAGCAGATGGACCCCATTCTGTTAAGGTAACTCGCCCAGGTAAGAGCAGTCTGACCTCACGCTATCAATGTAACTCAACCAGAAAATTGTAGGCGCCACTCTGTCAACGTAACTGACCGAGGGAAGAGTAGACTGACCCCACCCTGTCAGTGTAACTCATCCAGGGTAGAGGAGACTGACTCGGCTCTGCTCAAGTAACTCACAAAGGGAAGAGCACACTCACTGCACTCTGTGAATGTAACTTCCTCAGAAAAGAGCAGACAGACCCCATTCTGTTGTGGTAACTCGCCCAGGGAAGAGCATACTGACCCCTCTCTGTCAGTGTGACTCAACGAGGGGAGACCAGACTGACCTCACGCTATTGAAATAACTCAAAGAGGAAATTGCAGACTGACGGCACTCTGTCAATCTAAGTCAACCAAGAAAGAGCAGACTGACACCACGCTATCAATGAAACTCACTCAGGAAATAGCAGACTGACGCCACTCTGTCAATGTATCTCACTCAGGGAAGAGCTGGCTGACCTCATTCTGTCTATGTCACTCAGCCAAGAAAGAGCAGACTGAACTGATTCTGTCAATGAAACACATGCAGGAAGAGGAGACTGAACTCATTCCGTCAAAGTAACTCAGCGAGGGAAGAGCAAACTGATCCCATTCTGTCTATGCCACTCACAGAGGGAAGAGCAGGCTGAACACACTGTCAATATTACTTACCCAGCGACGACAGCACTGAACCCACACTTTCTGTTGAACTCACCCAGCGAAGAGCAGATTGTCACGACTCTGGGAAAGTCACTCACGGAGGGAAGAAAAGACTGACCACAATCTGTGAATATAAGTCACCCGGAAAGGAGCAGGCTGATTCCATTGTGTTAATATAACTCACCCAGGAAAGAGCAGACGGAGCCCACTATGTCAATGTGACTCAACCAGAGGAGAACACAATGATCTCACGCCATCAACGTAACACCACTAGGACTTTGCAGACTGACCGCACTCTGTCAATGCAACTCGACCAGGGAAGAGCATACTGACACCACGCTATCAAAGAAACTCAACCTGGAAAGTGCAAACTGTCGCCACTCTGTCAATATAATTCACCCAGGGAAGAGCAGGCTGACCCCACACTGTCCAAATAACTCACTCCGTGAAACGTAGACTAACGCCACTCTGTCAATGTAACTCACCCAGGGAAGAACAGACTGACATCACTCAGTCAGAAGACTCACCCAGTGAACACCAAACTGACCCCCACCCTCTCAGGGTAACTCAGCAGACTGATCCCATATGGTCAATATAAGTCGTTCACTGAAGAGCAGTCTGACCCCACTCTGTCAATGTAAATCATACAGGGAAGATCAGACCGATCCTATTGTTTCTATGTCACTCACCCAGTGAAGAGCACACTGACTCCACTCTGCCAGTGTAACTCTCCAAGGGAAGAGCAGACTGAACCCACACTGTCAGCATAAACTATCGAGCAAAGAGAATACTGATCCTGCTCTTTCAGTTTAACTCACGCAGTGAAGAGCAGACTGTCACTATTCTGTTAAAGCAACTCGCCCAGGGAAGTTCAAACTGACCTTACTCTATCTGTGTAACTGACCCAGGGAAGAGCTACTAACGCTATTTTGTCAATGTATCTCGCTCAGGGAAGGACAGCCTGACCCCTCTCTGTCCATGTAACCTACCCAGGAAAGAGCAGACTGAGCACTCTGTCTATAAAAGTCCACAACAATCCTCTGAATTACAATCGATCCAGACCCTCTCCACTTCCTTATCTGTGTAACCGTGTGTGTTCCATGGCTATTCCAAATAACCTGCAAACGACTAGAATGTGGTAGCAAACCAGGGCGCCGGCGCAAAAACTCGCCGAATGTGCAAACTCCACTCAGGCAGTCACCCCCACCTGGAATGGAAACCAAACCCGACAGCAGTCATGATTAGAAAATGTCTAAATAGAAACCTGGCAAAAAGAATAGCGCCCCTGAGAGCGGCAATGATTTTGAATATTAATTCAGGTTCTCTTACTGCAATTACATTCCATTGTAATCACTGCAAAGCTTCTTCAAAGCAGATCACGCCCTTGTTCTTTTTCAGAGTTCATACATCCCGCTTTCATGCACCTTAACCTAATCATATTTCTGACTTTACGAATGACATCATAACAGGTTGGGAACTAAAAATTGAGCTTTTATCGGTATCCACTGATGTTGATAGTTATCATACAGAATATTTGAGTAAGACTTGCTGCGCTTGCGGGCAGTGTATTCGCGGGATTTTGGCGTTTCATTTCATTTTGTGTTTACTCTTTCAGTTTCGTCCTTTCGAGTTTATTGTGAAGAATTCTGAAGAAGACTTTTTGAAGTCGAAATGGTAACTGTGTTCTCTGTCTAAAGACAGACGTAGTTTTACCTCTGCTCTCTTATAAATTGATCCCCTTCTGACCTTTGCAATGAAATAGGGTGCATTACACTTATTCGGTTTCAGTTTCAAAATCAAGAGAAACAAGACGGAGAGAATGTAAAAGCACGCAAATCACTGATTTGCTAAGAGAATTTTTGTAGCATTGATGGGTATGAAGGGCAGATTAAGGTAACTTTTCAAGAACATTTAGTTCGTGTAAGTGGTATGTGACCTTTCTCCGAAATATATCTTACCATTCTCCCAGTACATTTATTTCACTCCCAGAAAACATTGATTGTGTTCTGTTTTCACTTTGTATCGCCATATCTGTCTTCTGGTCGACCGGAAGCAACTTGAATTTGCATCTGCATTGATTGAGTTTTCGCTATTTCTTTTGACGAGCAAACCTCTGCATAATACAACTCCATTCATGCTGATGGATAAGACTTTCAAATTAATTACGGTTTGTGGATCGAGAGCAATAATGAAATGATCCGCTGGCGAACAGATGTCACTACGCCCCATTCTTACATCGGGCCTGAAGCGGTCCATTGACAGAGTCTACAGACAAGAAGTGTCGAAGTGACTAGTGCTTTGTTAGTTTTAATTTGATACCTATGGTAGTCCTGTTTTGGTGCGGACGTGTGTCAACATTTCTGGCGCTAGAGCCAATATTTAAGTCACATCTACTCCATGGAGTGTCTTCTCATATCTGAACACGATGACATGAAAATACCTAGAAATGATAGCTAAGGTTTTTTTTCCATTAAACTGGGAAGATATTTAACCGTGTAATTCAGACAGCCAAGATGAATATTTGGCAGTCGGTTCTTCAAGCTGAGATCTCCATACCAACTGTTCCAATGAAGGTCATAGATAAGATGCCCATCCATAATGTTTTGTAAATTTTAGCGTGAACAACAACCTATTGTTCTGAACAATGGTACACCACAAGCAGAGGGCGAAATCCACTTTTCATGATTAATTTTCAATTTCAGTTCTTAATGCACAGTTACGTACGAATGTGGACGGTGGATACCCTTTAATATTCGATTGTTAAGATCTCCAGAGTTTCTACTCTGTTGACCCATTCTTCTTCCTGGCAGCTGCATTGATGGGACAAAACAAATGGTGTCACAGTACGCTCTAAACATTCGCTGATACTATATTTACTTTCGTTCTACTCTTTTCTTGTCCGGCTTCTGAATTAAACAATGTTTCAAATTTTCTTGTTTTCGAATTCGTTAATATTTGATCCTGTTTATCTCTTATCTCGTGTTTCCAGAGCTGTCTATTAATTCTTGTCTTTTGGCTTTGGCGTGGCCGTCTGACAGTTTACTTGATCCGCTTTGAATGGAAGTTTTTGCTGAACAATATGAACTATCCATTCAAGTGGACCTAGGAGACTTTCTGGGCGAGATCAACCACTATTCCACGAATAATTCTGAATCTAATCCACTTGGAGCACAGTCAACAATTTCTTGCGATATCGAGTTGAACACTTTTGCTTCGTGATATCATGTACTGAATTTATGTATGTATATTGAAAGCAAGAAGAAAACGTGCTGTAAATTCTGGAGAACGAACTAGAAGTGGAGGCTACAACTTCTAAAAAGGATCAGGAAGATCACCAAATGGAGATAATGAGGACAGAAGATGCTGGAAAGTCAGAGTCGATTAAAAAAAAAAACTGGAGCTGGAAACAAAAACCACAGCAGTTCATGCAGTATCAGAGCAGCAGGAGAGTCGACGTTTCGAGCAGGACCCTGAGTCAGGACTAGGAAGGGGGAACGATGCTGACACATAATTACAGGGAAGGGTGGGGCTTGTGGGACAGGTAAGTAGGATGGTGATGAATGGGTGCAGGTAGTAGGAGCATGAGGTTGGACAGTAGCGGCCGTGGAACGTATTGGTGGGAAGGAAGATGGGCACGTTAGGTCAGTTCCAGGGTATAGGGCAGAGAGGGAGGGCTAGATCTGCGATGAGGTGGGTGATGTGGAGATTTCGAACCTGATGATTTCTATGTCGAAGCCTTAAGTTTGTTAGTGTCTGAGTCGGAAGGTGAAGTGTTCTTCCTTCAGTTTATGTGTGGCCTTAATTTGACAGAGGAAATGTTCCAGATTAGATCCGTCGTTGGGAGAGTGGGAGGAGAATTTGAAATGGCTGGCAACCTGGAGTTCGACTTGATTTGGAGCCACGGATGCTTCTGAAACTGTCCCCGAGTTGTTCTTGATCTTTCAGGGTGCAAGACCTGCTGCCGCACCTCACCTCGCAGTGTCCTCTCCTGACCGAGGCCAACCAAATTTCAGTTTTCATAGGTACGGGGAAACAGGAAACCCAGTGTTGACAAGTACTGTTACAGTCTGCAAACACTGCTACTGTCCAGGAAACCGCCGAAAACGAACCTGACCAAGGGTTTGTGCTTGGGATAAAAGCAAACCAAAGCTTGTTAGCTCTCCCATCCATTATAGTCTGTAATGTCAGCTCCATGGACAACAATTAGACTGCATTCCACTGCGGCAGGCTTCTCAGCGTGAGTGTAGGGACTGCTGCCACTTTGTTTTCATGGATACATAGCTTAGCGACAGAGTTCCAGACACGTGCATACAGCATAATCGTCGTGCATTGTTCCCGCTGACAGTAAGGCAACACAGCGCAGGAAGGCTCCAGGTGAGAGTCTGTGTGTCCACATCAGCACGAAATAGTGCAAAGATTCTGTCCTCGTCTCCAGTTACTGCTCATCACTGGTGCTGTTGGTGATTTTTGGATGCAGACCATTTTATTTGCCATGGGAATTCACTGTTGTCCTTATAGTCGGTGTGTACCTCTATATTCCTTGCAGTGCTAAAGGCTCAGGACGAATTCTATGAACTGTATAAGTGCATAGCTGTTGGAATATTTGCTGTTGCTGAGGTTTTAACCATGTGAATCTCAAGTCTGTGTTCCCGAAATTCTTTCAGCATATGGACTTTGCGTTGAGAAGAGGATGCAAGCTGGAAAGTATTTGGGCAAACATCCTCAATGCAAACAGACAGATCCTGCCTGCACTTTGGCTCCTCAGACAACATCACTGCAATGCTAATTCTACCATTCTACTGTCTGATATGTCAACCCGATTCTGAAGCAGGTGAAATCCTGGCCAGCAGGAGCCATTTCTGCTCGTCAAGAATGCTTTGAGCACACTGATGATTCCATCACCTTAGAGGAGTACGCGATATCAATGATTTACTGCATTAGTAAGTGCATTGAGAACGTTACTGTGTCTAAGACAATCACCTCTTTCCTCAACCAGAAAGCGAGGATGACCACAAAAGTGTGTGCACTGCTGAGAACCCGTGATTCCACCTTGAGAGCACGTAACAACTTGGCATTGACAACAGCGAGAACCAATCTTGACCGGGCCATCAAAGAGGCAAAGAGTGCACACGTGCAGAGAATATGCAGTCTCTTTCAGGACAGTGAGATGCGGAGCCATCACCAAACACAGCATAGCATCGCCTTCTGGTGTTAGTGATGCCTCCCTCCCGGATGAGTTGAACAAATCTCTGCATGATTTGGACCATGAAACTATGTTGCAGCGAGGAATGACCAGGCGCTGTCTCTTACCACGACTGACATGAGGAAAACTCAATGTAGAGTTAACCCATGAAAGGCTACTGGACGGCATAACATCCCTGGAAGAATGCTCAGAGGATGCTCTGACGGATGTTTTCACGGACACCTTTAAGATCTCCCTGAGTTGTGCCATCGTTCCAACGTGCTTCAAGTCACTATCATTGTCCCTGTGCCGAAGACGTCTTCAGTGTCCTGCCTCAACGACTGCCGCCCCGTTGTGTTAACACTCATCATCATGAATTGTTTCGAGAGGCTCTTGATGAGACGTATCAAGACTCTGCTGCACTACTCTCCTCCCTTACTGGAAACTCTGTAGTTTGTGTATCGTCCCAATCGCTGAACACATGATACCATCTCTGCAACCCTCCATCTGGCACTCACCCACCTAGAAAGAAGGACATCTACGTCAGATTGCTGTTCATGGAATTCAGTTCCACACTTAACAGTGTCATTCCTCAGCACCTGAATGGAAAGACGTGTCTGCTGGGCCTGAGTGTCTCCTTCTTTGACTGGATCCTATACTTACTGACTGGGAGACCAGTGTCAGTCCGGATAGGGAACAGCATCTCCAACAGCATCACACTGAGCACGGAACGCCCAAAGCTGTTGCTCGGTCCACTACCTTTCATTCTGCTTTCACGTGGCTGTGCACGATGTCCAGCACATATTATATAAGTAATTCGCTGTTAACATGACGATAGTGGATCTCATCAACAGGACCGATGAGTCAGCATACAGAGAGGAGGTGCAGCAGTGAAAGTACTGCTGCCGAGACAACATCCTGTCTCTAAAAGTGCATTAAACGAAAGAGATGGCTGTTGACTTAAAGACGGCACAGAGCCATCACACTTCGCTTAACATCGATGTTTCCCCCATGAAGATGGAGAAAAGCAACACGTTTCCTTGCGTCCATCTGGTGGGTAGTCTCACCTCATCCCCCAACACAAGCTACATATCTAAGAAAGCAAAGCTGCGTCTCTAGTTCCTGAGTAGGTTGAGGAACGCCGATCTCCCACATGCTGCCCTCACCACGTACTACAGAGGGTAAATTGAGAATGTCCTGAGCAGCTGCATCAATGCCTGCTTTCGGAATTGCACCAGGTCAGGTCGTAAGAACCGACAGGTGATAGTGATGATAGCTGAGAATGTCAGCGGTGCCTTTTTCGCTGCATCAAAAAATGTGCAACCCGAACTGCATCCGCAAAGCTAACAGCATTTTGGACGACCCTGCACATCTTTGATTCAAATTCTTTGCACTCCTACAATCTGGCAGAAAATAGAGGAAAATTCAGTCTCTTACCGCTAGACTGTACAATTGCTGCTTCCCCCAAGCCTTCAAGCTTCTCAACACTGTATGATCACACTCTCTTCCATTTTCAGTTTCTGGACGAGTTTTTTGAATGGCAGATAAAACAATATTTTTTTAATGATCATTCATTGTTAAATTGTGATTTGTCCACCATTATCTCGATTGTCTTTTCTTGTCAGGAATTACTGCACAGTCTCACAGGTATGGCACTTTTTATGCACTTCATGCCGCTCTGTGTATGACTGTACTGTCGTGTAGACTGTGTTCAAATGGTACACTGGTCCTGGAGGAACGCTGTTGTTGTCCCAGATATATATGGTAGAAGTCACAAATAAAGCTACTCTACGCTCGCTCTACATTGCTCTACTCTCACTTATCTCAGTCTAAGGCCTAAAATAATCATGAGAGTTTTACCTGGATTTCCGTGAACATGATTTACCGCATCCACTGCTCCTGGTGTGGTCTCCTCTACATCAGAGAGACCTACCGCAAAATTGCGGACCGGTTCAGGGAATATCTATGGTCTCCTTAGCTTTTCCCAGTCTATACTTAATGGCAAGGTTCTGGGAAGTGTTGCTGAACACAGAGACTTTGGAATGCAGGTTCATAATTCATTGAAAGTAGATTCGCATATCGATAGGATGGTGAAGAAGCTCCTTGGTCTTCTTTTCTTTATTGGTCAGAGCATTGAGTACAGAAGAGGGGAGATTATGTTGCGAGTATACAGGACAATGGCAAGACCACGTTTGGAATATTGTGTGCAATTCTGGTCTCCCTCTTCTCAGAATGATGTTGTGAAACTTGAACAGGTTCCCATAAGATCGACAGAGGTGTTCCCAGGGTTGGAGGATTTGGGGAGAGGCTGAATAGGTTGAGGTTGTTTTCCCTGAAGCATCGAAGGCTGAGGGGAACCTTTATAAGTGTTTATGAAATCATGACGGACAGGAATAGGATAAATACAACAGATCTTTTCCCTCGGATGGTGGAGTCCAGATCGAGAGGGCTTTCATGTTTATGGTTAGACATGAAAGCTGTACAAGGAACCTAAGGAATAACATTTGCACGCAGAGGGAGCATGTGCATGATATGAGCTGCCAGTGGAAGAGATGGAGTCTGTTAGTCACCTGGAGGATACTATGAATAAGAAGGGTTTAGCGGGATATTAGCTGAGTGCTGGCAAATGGGAATAGAGTAGGTGAGGATATCTCGTCTGCATGACAATGTAACTGAGGGTTCCTTGCTCTACATTTGTATGACTCTGTGACTGTATTAGTCTGGAATAATCACAAATTGTGGGTCTGAAATATTATCTCAAATTGTCTTTCAACAGATCGTAGAAAGTGAGGCATTCATCGCCGACAGTTACATGTTTTGTATTGCTTCTTACTTTGCTTCATTCCGGCCCACGCATTGGAATTTCGCAACAACTCATCACGTGTGTCGACCCTCATTCATGTTGTTGGCTTTCTTTTGTTTCGACATCTCGTTTGTTCTTTCAAATGCCTGGGCCATTTTGAAATTACTTCAGAATCTTTACGTTCGAAAATCGATTTTAAACTAAACGCCTCGCTCAAGCTTTTTGATATGCGAAATCCCAAGTAGAAAGCAGTGGATTTCAATGGACACAACGCTGTGAGCAAGATTTGAACCTGCGTGGGGAATCCCCCGTAGGATTTCGAATCCAACGCCTTAACCACTCGGCCATCAACAGCCGCTTTGCTATTTTGTGCTTTCATCATAAAACACCGGAATCCATGAAATAGCTCAGATGTTGAAAGAACAATTTATCAAGACACAAAGATTTCGCCAAAACCTTTGCAGTGACCCAGGTGAAGGTTACATTCGTCGGTTGACCAGCTTTCACCGCAGCCTGGATTCTGACACAGATGAACTTGTGAGAATGTTTCTTCGTGGAGTTATAGAGTCAAGCACTTTGCACCACAAAGGATTTATTTGCCTCATTGCACATGATCGATTTTGACTCACTTGTCCAACACCTGGTGTCGAAGTGGATATGCTAATAAGTTTTAATATTCAGGCAATTTGGTACCAGAAACATTCATGCTAAATACCTGAACACTGGCTTACATTCGAAAAAAAATCGTAATTAGAACGAATTCGGAAACGATTGACAGTAAAGGTTCCAAGAATGAAACTCTTAAGTTCTGACATCAGGTACAGAACTTGTGAGCGCAAGAGGGGAAGATTGACCAAAGATTTGGAACTGGAAACCGTTTTGACTGAATCATTTGCATTCTTTTTGCGTGGAAACTGATCTTTTGTTCTAACTTGACCATGCTGGACAGATATCCTAAATTAATCTCGTCCCATTTTCCAACATTTACCCACATCCCTCTAACGGTTGTTACTCATATTCCCATCCAGATGCTATTAAATTTTGCAGCTGAACCCGTCTCTACCACTTTCTCTGCCAACTCATTCTAGACACGCCTGAAAAAGTTGCCCATTTGGTCTCTTTTAAATCTTTTCCCTCTCATTTTAAACCTAATCTTTCTAATTTTGCACTCCCTCGCCAGCAGGAAAGCAGCTCTTCTGGTCACTCTATCTATGCCCGTCATGATTTAATACAGAGCAACGAATTGACTTTATCATACTTGTCAGGTGGGAAAGGTCTGTAGATTTTTCTTCCAAGGTAACAATTTGAAAACTGATTGATGTAGAAAGTCCGACGTACAGAATTGTAGAAATGCATCTTGGTGTCGTTTTAATAAGTCATTGAAGTATAGCAGCAGTTACAGAAATCTGTTGTGAAAGCTGCAGAATGACAACCTTTCCACCTGAAGGACTTTAGGGCACGAGAAACGAGTCTTATTTCCAATGTACGAGAGCTCGGTTATACCGCACTTGAGTACAGTATGAGGAATTATAATCCTCAATTTAGGAAAGTTACTATTGCCGTATGAGGAATGCCACGAATGTTAATTAGCCTTGGCAGCATAGATTGGCGTTTATCCTGTGAATTGAAATTGGGCAAATCCTGCCTGAATATTTTTTACCATTTCAAAACATGAGAGGTGATCTCATTGAAAGCTGCAAAATATTTGAAGAGATAAACAGGATGGTACAGTTAAATTGCGTGTCATCACTGATGAATCCAGAAGAGGCTGGGCACAAGTTTAAATTTAAGCATTGTGATTTATGCCCACCGTGAGGATTATTACATTTTAGTCTTAGTCTTGAGAGGTTTCGCTATTCTTCACTACTGTGAGCCGTGGATATTTTGTATTTGAATGCCTTTTAGTTGTGTTTCTTTGTTTTCGAATTAAGAAAGGCCTTAAGCTTTATGTGGTTATGCCTGTACAAGGCTTACAAGTGTTCAAGGGTCCGTGATCAAGAAAAGTAGTGGAGTAGGCTTTCCAGTATAAATCGTCTGGACTTTTGCAATTACCCTTCATACACTCCAGAGTGAACCTTCTCCGTTGATAATAATATCTGTCGTACTAGGGTCTTCCATAGGTCCCAAAAACACATTTTTGCGATAAAAATAATTGAAATACTTTTTTTTTCCAATTTTGTCAGTATATATGAAGACCACGTTCAGATAACATTGACTGCATCTCAAAAATCATCACAGAATATTGCGAAACAAAGCAATCTCCGCCCTTTCATAACGCAATTATACTTTGGAGCACCTGAAGTCAGATGGAGATAAAGACCCGATTGGATTGAAGACAAAGTTCATAGAATCGCAAAATTGTTAAGGCGGTAAAAGATGCCATTTGCCATATCATAGACCATAAGGCATAGGAGCAGAAATTATACAATTAAGCCAATGGGTCTGGTCCACCATTCAATCATGGCTGATCAATTTCAAACTTTGTCTCCCACATTTTCCTTTCATCCTTGATTCCCTTGATACACATTAACGTATCTATCGCAGTCTTAAATATACTCAACGAACTTGACTCTGTTTGGCAATGAATCACCTTCATACACCACTCGCTGACTGAAGAAGTTTCTCCTTCTCCCCGCCCTAAAAGGTCTTCCCTTCGTCCCAAGGCTGTGCACTCGATTACGATCTCTCCCAAAATGAAAACATCTTTCCAACATCTACTCTGCCTTGGCCATTCAGTATTTATTGCGTTTGAATGAGATCCTCCCTCATCCTTCCAACCTTCATCGTGTATAGACCCAGAGTCCTCAAACTTTCCTCAAATGTGAAGTATTTCCTTCCGTGGACCATTCCTGAGGACCGATTCAGAAACGTGCCTGTTTGCAATTGTTAACTCAGATTCATTGCCTCATGAATGTCTCCTGATTTTTCGTCCTAACTTGTCACACTACTACTATCAATATGATCACCCAATGCCCACTTGAATGCCTCATTATTTTTATTTTACGACATTTGCATCTAGTGGATCCCATTCCCTAACTTCTCATTGTTGAATTTAAAACATTCATTCAGTGGATCCTTATGTGGCTGGCTATGTTAGCATTTGTTGTCTTTCTCTAATTGTTCAGAAAGTATTGAGTTTCAACGAGAACTGTGTGGATCTGAACTTACATTCCCAACATAATGGACAATGGCGAATCAAATGGTAAAGATATGGCAGGTACCTCCGCTCACCAGTATGACAGCCGAACGGAAGAACCATTGCCAGTATTGAAAATAAGCGTTACTTCAAAAGATTGCCTGAAATTTATGGACAGATGCCCGTAGAGTGAAGCAGACATTGAAAGGATGTAGTTTTATACTTTTTAAACCGAAGTACAGACTTGTAAGAAGGTTTTATTCTGAATAAACTGGGTTGAGCATCTAGAAAAGTAAGCCTTTCTACATTCTAGTTCAGTTCATTCTTTTATTCTATTCAACACAAAGAACAAAATGTCAAGCAGGCCTGTTGTCATAAATCGGACGTTGTGAGTGCAAAATGCTTCATTGAAACATTGCTCTGTTTTCTTTTTCCCTGTGCATGAACTTCTATTGCTAGATGATGTAAGATTCGCCCACAATCCAAACATATGCAGTTTAGCAGAACTGACCATGCAAAATTCCCCACAGTGTTCAAGCATGCTTTGGTGAGGTGCATTTGTCAGGTGTAAATATAGGATAATGGAGAAAGGGGAATGCTAATGATTGGGTTACTCTTGCAGTGTTGGTGTGGACTTGTTGGGCCGAAGGACCTGTTTCCGCACCTTAGTGATTCCATTTTTAAAAAAGGTGCTAATTCTGGCTCACATGCATCTGTACATATTCATCATGCTACTAATTTCCCCCACCCACCCCACCAAAATGGCAGTCCACTAGCGCGATGTACTGCGTGCATATAAGTAGCAAAATGCTGAACTTTAAGGAAGATATATACTATAAAACGAAACGTGGTTTCAAGAATGCGGGGGGAGAGATATTATGAAACTTAACCAGAGTCGCCCAACTGAAATGATGTTCCTGCAATCAAAAAGATCGGTTTCAACAGATTGAAGGACTGAAATTCGGAAATTACTTCAGTTCAACAAAGATTGCGCATGAGATCGTTTCGCATGTGCATGGTGTAGTTCATGAACGGTGATTGTCTTTTTTATATCAGTGAATGGGGAAGATGCAGCCTTTCCAATCCTTGATTACCAATTTCTGAGGTGCAGTCAAAATGTTTGCACTTTGCACCACGTGCATAAGATTGAATGGATTGGAAGTACACCTTGATTATTTGTGACAAATGTTTGATTCTAAAGTGAAGATAATTTTTTTCTTTTCAGAAACAAATCTCATGCAACCGAGAAAAAGAGCTTCGAAGGTTCAACACCAGAATAGGAGTTGAACGTGAGTCCAGTGGGAAAGGCGCTAAGGGATGAACACTGGACCGACAGGGCACGACAATTGCAGGCGTCTGTCAATGTCAGATAAAGCATATTGCTTGAACAACTTTGCAATGTCCTTCAACTGTAAGGAACTGAACTAACGTTTGATTTCATTGCTACCTACCCAATTACAGCCTGGGAATCATCTATAATGGCTTCCCCTGATCCGCACAATTAACTGTCATGACTCAACAGGATCGAAATACGGCCTCACGATTCATCATTTACTTTCGTCTCTTCAGCATCAGTATCCGAAAACAAAGCACTCGTTTTCTTCTGAAGCTGTTAACTCTCAGCTACACTCCCTGTCCAAGTCAGTCGCCTCCAGCATATTTGTATACAGAGATCGAAACTTTAAATTTCGGAGCAGGAGTTGACACTTCAACATTAATCTGTCATTCTATATAACCTTGGTTAAATATCTACCTGCTTACCATGTTCCTGTTTTCTCTACACGCCCTCTGAATCTTTTGATATCAAATAAAATAAATGTATTTTCCCATATATTCGGAGATTTGGCCTCCACAACGTGTTGTGGTATCGAATTACGGAGGTGTCCTCTCTGAATCAAGAAGTGTTTCTTCATGTCAATCCTAGTTGTTCCACACACTATACTAAGTCTGGAAGTCCTCGTTCTATACTCTGCAATCAGGCTAAACATCCAGCTACTCTCTCTATTCCTGCGAGAATTTTATTTATTTCAATAAGGATCCGTTCCATTTTTCTAATGTTTAGTGGAAATATACCCAGCCGAAACAATCTCTTCTTAAATGACAAGACTGCCATTTCCAGTGTCAGCTTGGTGTTGGCGCTGGACGACCTCTCCACCTCTTCCTTTTTGAAATCATTTTGCATAAATTCATGCGAATTCACACTGTACTGCATCAGCTTGCTTGCACATGCAATTTTTCTAGAGTGTCCTTCTACTTCGTTCTATCTTCTTCACAACTCACAACCGCAATTAGTTTTATTTTGCAGCAATATGCGGTTAATCAACGCTTCAGCTAGAAAGAAGACAAGTTGATTCCATTCTATTTCTTTTTCCAAGCCAATTCATATCTGTAAAAGAATATTCCACCAAGGTTCAAGTCTTGCAGTTTTCCCAAGTAACTTCGCCATGTGAGACCGGATCAAAAGCATTCTGAGAATCTTTGTCATTACCAGACAATCATCTGCGATGAAGTTTCCTGCTCCTCAAAACAGGGAAGGAATGGCGTGAGTTGAATGTGAAGGAACTTGACAGAATGCCGATATGAAACTGGGCGGAAGACAACGCATCACATTGAACTTGGAGCATGGGTGATAATTTGTCAGTGTATACTTGGAAGAAGGTAAGAACACACAAACTTTAAGAGACAGAAAAAAGTGCCAACGTTTTCAAAATGAAGAGTTCACAGGCTGCCATGTCAGAACTACTTGACAATGACAAATATGTTCCTGATCATTATTTTTAATGTTGGTCAGCATGGGATAATCAGTTTGATTCAAATCAACGCCTGTACAATTTGGCACAATAAATGATTTTCCTGTGTGTAAATGTATGGAAATCTGTATAATCACATATAAAGAAGATGTCACGATAAACTTATCGCTTCAGAACGATGTTACAAAATGCTATCGTTGACTTTCTCAATATGAATAGTGCTCCCGATTTTTTCAGGGACTACCTTTCCAGAATAGGTGATCTATGAACTACACTGCTCAGTGGGATTGAACACATCTTAATATATATCTTTGGCCCTGTTTTATCTTTGAATCTCCTACGGTGTCATCTTTCATCACTTCAATATTCTCTTCGACCAATGCCACCAATAATCCTCGTTTCCTTGCTTTCATATCTTTTCTGAACACCCAGGAGTAATTAACAATCAATTCTACTCCCTTAGCCGGTCGATTTATGTTGACTTTTTAGACCTTCAACTGGACCACAGCTGGCTAACTGAATCAAATCTGCATTGGGAGTCGGACATCAGGTAAGACATATGTGAACCAGAGTATTCACTTTTGACCACGTCTTGAATTCATTGAAAACTGTCAGAGAATTTCAAACAGTTCTTCTCTTTTGAATAACATCTTGAACTATTGACAGATGACTGATTCTGATGTCAACTCACATTACTCCTTTGAAGGTGAGAGAGACAAAAGATTGAAAATTATCGTAATGCTCAGAAAATCTGGCAGTATTTTTCAAATCGAATCGAAGTTTATCAGCTGAAATGTCGAGCCCGCTTTTGATTCCATGGTGCTGACAGCGCTGCTGTGCATTTCCAGCAATTATAAATCATTTTTGTGTGAAGCTGAAGGATGGCCGTTGAGATTTTGTTTGTCTGGTGTGCATCAGCAGCGTTACGAGCAAACTAACCGAAAATCCCTTGCTCTTTATCTGTGAAGACAGCCATAGGATGATAATTCAGGTTTTATTTTGCGATGTTTACGTTTCAAAATTCTAAAAGTTCTCCTGTCTCTGTCTGCAATAGGCAAATATTTGGTTTTCCATTAATTCCCTTTCCATGTACGTTATTGTTGATTCCTGGAGTATATAATTCTTAACTGTGCCCTCAGTTCATGTTTCACCTAACTTTCATATGTAATATACTTGCAGCTTATAAATAATGGCATATGCATTAAAACTACTAAAAACTGCATAATTATATATTGTTAATAAGATGCTACTTTCGGATTTGCAGAATGAGCGTATTATCCCCTAATTATTGACCACATGTATTAAGGCATTCTGTGTCATCGCAAATCCGTTTCAATGCCAGCGATTCCTCACATCCTGAACTGTCAAAGAGCCTGAATTGTGAAACATGTCTATACATTTCATTATTTCATTCGCTTCCTTTTTCTCTGTCTTGTTATCCACCCTGAATCGCTGTCTGGAATTTAAAAGAAGTCCCTCACGGGTAGATCATCGTAATCACAGTTTTTTTTCACAATTTGATTGCTTAACTGTATGAAACGTGGAGCAGCAAATACTCCTAGGGATTTGCTGTTATTGCATTCAATATCCCTGCCGGATATTGCAAGACTGGGATAACACGAGAGTAGTAGTTTTCAGCTGAAAATTTATTCTCAAATATCTTGTGAAATTTCATTTTAAATCACCTACCATGAAACATGAAAAAAAATGTTAAAGCGATATATCCGACTTTAATTCGTCAATCCCTGAGGCAGCTATAGCTGATAGTCATGCGCCATCAAGGAGGCAAATCATGCATATGTACAGAGATAATATAGCCTTTATCAGGATGGTGGTGATATGATGAGTATATGGAAAAGTATTAAGGCCATCACCAAAGAGACACAGCATCAAATACTTGTGCTCGTGATACCCACCTCCCAGATGAGTTGAACAACATCTGTGCATGGTTTGAGGCATGAAATGATGTGGAAGCAAGGAAGCACGGCCCCAATGAACTGGTGTTGTGTCTTCTTAGGACTGACGTGAGGAAAACTCTACGCTGAGTAAACCCACGTAAGGCTGCTGGACCACATATCATCCCTGGCAGATTGCTCAGAGGATGTACTGACTTGCTGGAGGATGTTCTCATGGACCTCTTTAAAATTCCCTTGAGTTGTACCATTGTTCCAACATGCTTCAAGACCACTACCAATGTCCCTGTGCCGAATCGCTTTTCACTGTCTTGCCTCAGTGACTTCTGCTCCGTTGTGTTTACACTCATCACTATGATCTGTTTCGAGATGCTCATCATGAGGCATATTTCGACCCTGATGCCCCCCCACCCCATCCTCGTTCCACACTCCGCAGTTTGCATATCGTTCCAGCAGCTTAACAGATGATGCCATCTTCACCACCCTGCATGTGGCCATCACCCACCTGATTAAGCAGGAGACATACAATCAGTTTACTGTTCATTATCTTCAGTTCTACATTCACCAGAATCATTCATCAGCACTTTTTTGGAAAGCTGAGTCTGCTGCGCTTGAATATGTCCCTCTGTAACTGGGAATCTTCAGTCAACCCGGATTGGGAACAGCATCTCCAACAGCATCACACTGAGCTCCCTGGGGCTGTGTGCTCCAGGGTGATCGCCGTGCGTTCAGGCGACTGAGCATTGATGTCCAGCTCAAATTATATTATTTAGTTCACTGTTGACACGTCGGTACTGGCTCTCAGTAGCAGGAGCGAAGAGTCAGCATACACAGAGAAGGTCTGGGGCGATTGGACGAATGCAGTGCCAACAACCTGTCTATGAACACGGGCAAATCGAAACAGATGGTTGTGACTTCATGAGAACTCAGACGGATCAGTCTCTGCAAACATGTCGACGTTTTGCCGGTAGAGATTGTGAAGAGCACCAAATTTGTTTGCATGCATTTTTCAGATTATCTCACCTGGTCACTCAACACCAACTTTATAGCCAAGAAAGACCAGCAGCGTCTCCATTCTGTGTAGGCTGAGGACATCCCATTTGACATTTCATTTCGTCACCTTCGACAGATGGTTAATTGAGAATACACTGAGCAGTTGCATCAATGCCTGGTTCGGGAATTACATCTTCGTGAATCGTAAGACCCGACAACGGGTTGTGAGGAAAGCTGAACTTATCATCGAAATCTTCTTCTCTCCATGACAGACATGTTCACCGCACACTGCATCGGCAAGGCCAATGGCATTGTGAACGGCCCACAAATCTATGATTAAAGGTCTTCACCCTCCTGCCATCTGGCAGAACATACCACAGCATTGAATCTCTCACGGCCAGATTCTACAAAGCTTTCTTCACACAAGCCTTCAGAATTCTTAACATTGCATGATTACTTTCTCTTCCAATTGCAATTTTTGGACGATATTTTGAAATTCTGCTGAAACAATATTTAATTAATGATCATTCACTGTTACACTGTAATTTGTCCACCATTTTCCCTATTGGCTTGTCAGGAATTACCGCGCTGTCTGGCATCTTTTTCAATTTTTACGCACTTTATGCTGCCCTGTGTATGTTTGTACTGTCGTGTAGCTTCTGTGTGGAAATCGCACCTTGTTCCTGGAGCAACGCAGCCTCATTTTTATTGTTCCAGTTGTATACAGTAGAAATGATAAATAAAGCTTATCTACTCTCTATATACCGTACTCTACTGTCTGTTATCTCCATGCATGGCCCCAAAGAACTATTGCAACCCACCAGAGTTTTATTTGGATTTCCTAGAACATGATTTACTGCATCCATTGCTCCTAAATTCAGGACCGGTTCAGGGAACATCTATGGTCGGCTCTGCTTTTTCTTGAGCAACAGTCAATGGCAAGGTTCTGGGAAATGGTGCTGAACAAAGTGACCTTGGAGTGCAGCTTCATAATTTTTTGAAAGTAGAGTCGCATGCAGATACGATAGTGACGAAGGTGCTTGGTATTCTTCCGTTATTGGTCAGTGCATTGAGTATAGGAGTGGGGAGACTGTACGCAACACTGTATAGGCCACTTTTAAAATATTGCGTGCTATTCAGGTCTTCTTCCTATCAGAAGAATTTTGTGGAACTTGAACAGGTTCATAAAAGGTTCACAGGTATGGATCCAGGTTTGGAAGATTTGAGCTGTTAGGAGAGGCTGAGTAGGCTGGGAGTGTTTTCACTGGAGACCCAAGACTGTGGGATGACTTTTAAGAGGTTTATGTAATCATTTCGGACACGAATAGGATAAATATAACAGTTTTTTTTTCCCTCGGGTGGTGGAGTCCACAAGTAGACGAATATATTTTTGGTTCGAGGCAAACGATGCCCAAGGAACCTAAGGGACAACCTTTCCATGCAGAAGGAGGTATGTGCATGGAATGAGCTGCCAGAGGAAGTGGTGGAGGCTGGTACATGCAATGAATTTATAAGCCAGCTGGATGATTCTATGAACAAGAAGGGCTGAGTGGGATATAGACCGACTGCTGGCAAATGCGAATACATTAGGTCAGGATATCAGGTCGGCGTGGACAAATTCGACTCAAGGGTCTGTACGCCGATGCCTTAATCTCTCAGTCAATGCAGCTGAATGCCAAGTCAGAAATCTTCATGGTAAAACAATCGACTCCATAAAACAAATACTTTGTTTGAAGAACAAATGGTAGAGACGCAACGATTTCGCCAAATCCATTGCAGACACCCAGATGAAGGTCACTTTTGCAGGTTGACAGGCTTTCATCGCAATGTGGATTCTGACACAGCTGAACTTGAGGGAATGGCTCGTCATTAGAGTTATAGAGACAGGCAATCTACACCACACGTAAACAAGTCCTTTGCCTCAGTGTGTGCGCACTTGCAATAAATTTTGACTCAATTGTCCAGCACCTGGTTGCGAAACGGATATGCAGCTGAGTTTTACTATTCCGTGAAATATGTTATCTGAATTATACATTCTGTGTACCTAAGTACGATGTACATCAGAAAAAAGATATCCGAATAAGAAAGAATGCAAAATGGATTTACAGGAATGGATGCAAGAATGATACTCTTAAGTTCTGACATTATGTAAAGAACTTGTGAGCATAAGAGAGGAAGATTGACCGAAGATTTGTAACTGGAAACTGTTTTGATGCAATCATTTGCATTCTTTTTGCAGTTGTTCAAGAGTCATCAAGTCATACAGCAATACAGCACGGAAAGTGATCCTTTGCTCCAACTTGACTATGCTGGACAAATATCCTAAACTAATCTGGTCCCATTTTCCAACATTTGGCCCACATCCCTCTAAAACCTGTTACTCATATATACATAAATATTCCATTGAATGTTGCAGTTTTACCAGTCCCCACCACTTTCTCTGGCAGCTTATTCTAGGAAAAAGTTGCCTTTAGGTCCCTTTTAAGTCTTTACCCTATAATTTTATACCTATGCTTTCTAATTTTGTGCTCCCTCACCAGCGAGAAAATATCTTGTCTATTCACACTATCCATGTCGCTCATGAATTAATAAATAGCAAATATTTGGCTTAGTCATACTTGTCAGCTTGGAAATGTGTGTAGATTATGTATTTGAATGTGGCAGTTTGAAAACTGATTGATGCAGTAAGTCTGATGTAAAGACTTCTAGAAATGCATCTCGACGTCATTGTTAATAAGTCATTGAAATCTCGCGCCAGTTGCAGCAATCTGTTGTCTCAGCTTCAGAATGACAACCTTTCCAGTGGAAGGATTTTAGGGCACGAGAAAGTAGTCTTATTTCCAAGGTATGGTAGCTCGGTTTGGGTATGGGTACTTGTAATCCTCAATTTAGGAAAGCTACTATTGCCGCATATAGAATACCACAAATATTCATTACCATTGACTCCAAAGCTGGGCGTTTGTCCTCTGAGTTGAAATTGGGCAAATCTGTCATTATGCATTTTTGCAATTTCAAAACATGAGAGATTATCTCAGTGAAAGTTGCAAAATATTTGAAGAGATATACAGGATGGTGCAGTTAAGTTGTGTTCTCTCATTAATGAATCTGGAAGCAGGTGGGCACAATTTTAAACAAGGTATTCTGATTCATTACCTCGATGAGGATTATTTGATTTTAACGTAATCCATGCGAAGTTTTGCAATTGTCCACTGCAGTGAGACGTGGATATTCGGTCTTTGAGTGTCTTTAAGGTATGTTTGTTCGTTTTTCGAAATAACAGCAGCCTGAATCTTCATGTGGTTGTGCCTATACAACGGTTCGATGTGTTCGAGCACCCGTGATCATCTTAAATAGCGGAGCAGGCTTTCCAGAATAAATCAGCTACTCGTCCTCTTCTGTCCTTTCACCATTAGCCAGTGGACACGCGAAAGATGAGACATTCTCTCTCTCTCGTACAGGCTTCTTCCATTGTTCCCAAAATCACATTTTCATGGATAAAATTAATTTTAAAGTTTTCAATTTTTAAGTGAAGGAAACGACCATGTCTCATGCGCTTAAAAACTGCCTTGTGGACAGAAGTACAGACTTCTGCTAACATTTATTGTTTGTCAAACAAACCTATCTCTGCGCTTCCATAAGGCAACTATATTTTGGAGCACCAGAAGTCAGACGGAGATAATGATAAATTGTATTGAAGACACAGTTCATAGAATCACAAGATTATTATGACGGAAAAGGACACAATTCGAATGTTGATGACATTAAGGCATAAGAGCAGAAATTATGCAATTAAGCCCATTGAGTCTTCGCCACATTTCAATCATGGATGTTTAGTTTCTCAACACTCGTGTCCTGCCTTATGCACGCTATTCTTGATTCCCTTGATACTCATTAACCTATCTGAGTCTTAAATATACTTTTTGACCTGGCTTCCATATCCTTCCGTGCAAATGATTTCCCTTGATTCACCAGTCGCTGGCTTAAGACGTTTCTCCTACTCTCCGTTCTAAAAGGTTTCCCTTTATGCCAAGGCTGTGCACTCGGTTAGGAATCTCTACCAAAACTTAAAATACCTTTCTAACATCTACACATCTCCTTCGCTCCATTCTAAAATGTCTTCCCATTATACCAAGGCTGTGCACTCGTTTAGGAGCCTCTCCCAAAAAAACAAATACCTTTCCAAGATCGACACTGCAATAGTCTTTATGTTTGAATAAGATTCCACTTCATCCTTCCAAACTACATCGAGCATAGATCCACCGTCTTCAAACATTCCCCAAATGTGAAGTTTTCCATTCTGAGGACAATTCTAGCGAACACCGTCTGAAACATGCCTGACGGCAATTGTTAAATGAGAATCACTACCTCTGAATGTCTCCTAATTTTCGCCTTAATTTTGCACACTATTTCTTTCTGTATAATTACCCGATGCTTTCGAATGCCTCCTCGCCAACATTTTCATTTTCCACAGCGAACACTGTCGAAAAATATTTATTTAGTGCTTCCCCTATCTCCTCTGACTCCACACACAATTTCTCACAAATTTCCTTGATTGTCCCAAATTTAACTCTCGTCATTCTTTTATTCCTGACATACCTATGGAAAGCCTTAGGGTTAACCCTGATCCGATCTGTCAACAAATTCTCAAGTCTACTCCTGGCTCTTCTCAGTTCTCTTTTTAGGTCTTTCCTGATTTCGTTGGAATCCTCGAGCACTCTAACTGAGTTTTCACATTTTGTCCTAACATAAGACTTCTTGTTCTTCTTGACCAGGGATTCCACTTCCTTAGTAAACCACGGCTCACGCGTTCTATATCTTCCTCCCTGCCTGACAGGTAC
Organism: Chiloscyllium plagiosum; assembly: GCF_037043375.1. Taxonomy (NCBI): domain Eukaryota; kingdom Metazoa; phylum Chordata; class Chondrichthyes; order Orectolobiformes; family Hemiscylliidae; genus Chiloscyllium; species Chiloscyllium plagiosum. The sequence goes on along the minus strand of NW_028270209.1, from coordinate 276,512 downwards.
ATACTTATGTAGGACACACAGGAGCTTTTCCTTGAATAAGCTCCACATTTTAATGTGTTCACCCCCTGCAGTTTCCGACCACATTCTACCCTTCCTAAATCTTACCTCATTGCATCGTAATTTCCCTTCCACCAGCTGAAACTCTTGCTCCGTGGAGTACACCTATCCCTTTCAATCACGAAAGTAAACCTGAGAGAATTGTGATCGCTGTCTCCAAAGTGCTCACCTACTCCCGAATCTCAAACCTGGCCAGGCTCGTTACCCAGTACTAAATCGGAATTGGCTTCGTCCCGTGAAGGCATGCCTACATACAGTGTCAGGTAGCCCTCCTGCACACACTGGGCAAAAACTGACTCATCTATAGTACTCGTACTGTAGTGATCCCAGTCAATATTTGGATATTGTCTTGAGTGTTTCAGAGTTTTTCATTGTCCCAGAGTCCAGATGAAGTTTGCATTCCTCACGTACGTGAGTGAGAATTCTTTCAATATCTCAGATCAGTTCCTGTCCCGAGAACATCAGAGTCAATGTTCCGCCCTCTACTCGGTCCGACAGTTCACACTTCTTCATTCTCCTCTGATTCCATTTCCCAAAGAGTTTCTCAAGATTTCCAAAGCTGGAGCCTAAATTATATGGTTTGCTTCCTAAACATTTTTTCCAACTGCCAACTGACAATATTTTCACAGTATCTCTTCACAATCGTCTGGCTTGCACCATGTCCAGGGATGAGAAGTCCCGTTTGGTGGAGAGATTCCAGAGGCTGGTGAGTTTTACTTTGGAACAAAGATGGTTAAGTGGCAATTTCCTGCGGTTGTTTGTAATGATGGGAGAGGGAGCGGTGGGGAATGAGCACTTTGACAAGCAGGAGGAAGTGTTGCCACTGACCCGAGTCCGTGAACAGAGGACAGGGATTAAAGGAATCTAATGAAAAGCAGCACTTCTGCTCAGGACGTTCAATAACAACTGCAGAAACCCGATGTGCGGAGGAGTGTATCTGGAAAGAGAAACAGGGATAGTGTTTTAAATATGGAACATTTCTGATGAAGAACTCGAGTTTCCCATGTCTAATCAAATTACCAGCCTGGTTTGCAAAAAATAGGTTTTCTAAACTTTGAGCGAAAAGTGTTTCAGCAGGAAAGCATTCATAACGTAGTCAGCAGGATTCGAACCTACGTGGGGAAACCTCAATAGATTTCTAATCCATCGCCTTCACCACTCGGCCATGACTACAAACAGCGCAGCAGAGTTGAGCAATGACCAAATTAGCCGTGATCTCATTGAAAGCTCTTGCTGACTTGATGAACGAAATGCTTCCATCTCCTTTCATACCTTTGCTGTCATTTGGAAGGTGCGAGACACTAATGTAAAAGAAGAAAAGAACAAAGGTAGGAAAAGATATTTGCAGCCAAACTGAGTCAAAATTATGTATTGAAAGGAAAATCATACTTGGCAATTTGCAAGATCTCTTTGCGAACATGACCAGCAGAGGTAAGCAAGGGAGCTATTGATCTGAGTATTCTCGGATCTGAAGCAAACAAAGGTTAGTGACATATTCATTTCTTTTTCTGGCGAACGAAATGATCTTTCCTGATGGTTACAATGAAAGAGATGGTTCCCAATAAAAGAAAGAGATTAAGTCGCATTAGATATATTTCAATGTGACACGATTCATTTTCAGTCCCTAATTACCCCAGATATGGAGGGGGTGAGTTAGTTTTCTTCACTCTTCAACTCCTCAGCACGGAGGTACAAACATGAAACCGCTCGAGATGGAGTTCTTGAATTGGGAACCAGAGACACTGAAGAAACTAGGCAAAAGTGAGGACTGCAGATGCTGGAAACCTGACTTTCGGTCAGAGTGATGCTGGAAAAGCACAGCAGGTCAGGCAGCATCCGAGGAGCAGGAAGGTCGACGTTTCTGTTGCCAGTCTTGCTGCGTTCCGCAAACAATTTTCGTTTTTGGCTCAGATTTCCAGCAACTGCAGCTATTTGTTTTTTGTTAACCTTCATAATGTTTTGGACAAAACCAATGACCTGCCAGCATCGGAAAATCGGCAGAAGTACTGGTACACCGATATGTTTGCTGAACAATACAACCATTCCATGAGCGGGAATATGATCCGGGCCACGGTGCTGAGAGGACTGAATCCTCACAAGTAAATAACAAGACAAGGCGATAGATACTATGGTATTTGGTGTAAATAAAACACCCTGTCTGAACATTTTCGTTGCAGATTATTTTCAACTTGTTTTCGAAGATTTACAAAGTGGGAAAAGGCCATTCCGTCCGTGTGCATTGCGACTAATCAGAGAGCCATCTATTCTAATCTCAGTTTCGAACTTTGGCCCAAAGTCTCGTGTGTTCTAATGTTTCAAGGTCAAATGTCAATGAGGTTATCCTATGTTCTTAAATGGCACAGTAATGGGGTAGAAGTATGATACTTCCACAACGAATTGTAACACGTTTGAGGAACTCATGCTCATTTTCACCCACAGAGGGAGACACACAGGAAAATACCCCCAAACTGACGGAGGTGTCCGTTGTGGAGAGCTGGAATTTGAAATGGACAATAGGAAAAATGCAAGTTTTAAATGCGGAAGCACAGAGGCGACGTCCCGACAAGACTTCATCGAGGAGCGTCAACGGAAATCACGGTGAAAGTGAAACATTCCCCTCGGGGGCAGGAAGGACACAAACCTGCAATCCTCTGATCCGAAGCCAGACACGTTATTCATTATGCCACTGGCCCAAGAAACAAGCCAGGCGTTGGCAGAATGTCGATATGTAATTCCATGGACTTTCACGGAATCAGAATTAAAAAGGTGAACAAGCAGCGAAGATAATCACCAACTGGAAGTTTCCAATTTGTGAAGCAGTGCCTTTCACTGGAAAAGGAGAAATATTTGTCCTCAGCTGCCTGCTTCAGGGTCGCCTCCTTCTCTGCTGGAAGTTTCCATCGTTTTATTCACAGTCACGACGCGATTTCATGATCCACTCCAGTGAAAAAGTGTCATGGTGTCGTCCAAGCAAGACCCTGCAGAAACTCAGCGAGAGACCTCCGGTCATTTCGAGCTCAGGATGTGAAATTAGACGAGATGCGTGACACCTTTTATTGGCGCCGCCACTTCACTGCAAATTAGCGGCTCAAAACGAGCCGTTGTTAGCATCAGCTTGATTTGTACCTTCCTGCAGTGCATTTGCGAAACAACATTAGATAGCTCCCATCCGGCCCAGCTGACTTATCTATTTTCACACTCTGCAGTATTTCTAATATCTCTTCCTTGTGAACCTCAATCTCTTCTCGTCTAGACGAAAGTAGCTCTGTATGTTCCTCGCCAACATTTTCATTTTCTATAGCGAACACTGTCGAAAAATATTTATTTAGTGCCTTCCCTATCTCCTCTGACTCCACACTCAACTTCCCACTATTATCCTTAATTGTCCAAAATTTAAGTCTCGTCATTCTTTTATTCCTGACGTACCTATGGAAAGCCTTAGGGTTAACCCTGATCCTATCTGCCAACAAATTCTCATGTCTACTCCTGGCTCTTCTCAGCTCTCTTTTTAGGTCTTTCCAGATATCGTTGGAACTCTCGAGCGCTCTAACTGAGTTTTCACATTTTGTCCTAACGTAAGACTTCTTGGTCTTCTTGACCAGGGATTCCTCTTCCTCAGTAAACCACGGCTCACGCGTTCTATATCTTCCTCCCTGCCTGACAGGTACATACTTATCTAGGACACACAGGAGCTTTTCCTTGAATACGCTCCACATTTTAACGTGCTCATCCCCTGCAGTTTCCTACCCCATTCTATGCTTCCTAAATCTTGCCTCATTGCAGCGTAATTTCCCTTCCACCAGCTGAAACTCTTGCTCCGTGGAGTACACCTATCCCTTTCAATCACGATAGTAAACCTGAGAGAATTGTGATCGCTGTCTCTAAAGTGCTCGCCGACTTCCGAATCTAAAACCTGGCCAGGCTCGTTACCCAGTACTAAATCGAAAATGGCTTCATCCCTTGAAGGCATGTGTACACACAGTGTCAGGAAGCCCTCCTGCACACACTGGGCAAAAACTGACTCATCTCGTACTGTAGTGATCCCAGTCAATATTTGGATATTGTCTTGAGTGTTCCAGAGTTTTTCATTGTCCCAGAGTCCAGATGAAGTTTGCATTCCTCACGTACGTGAGCGAGAATTCTTTCAAAGTCTCAGATCAATTCCTGTCCCGAGAACATCAGAGTCAATGTCCCGTCCTCTACTCGGTCCGACAGTTCACACTTCTTCATCCTCCTCTGATTCCATTTCCCAAAGAGTTTCTCAAGATTTCCAAAGCTGGAGCCTAAATTATATGGTTTGCTTCCTAAACATTTTTTCCAACTGCCAACTGTAAATATTTTCACAGTATCTCTTCACAATCGTCTGGCTTGCATCATGTCCAGTGATGAGAAATCCCGTTTGGTGGAGAGATTCCCCAGGCTGGTGAGTTTCACTTTGGAACAAAGATGGTTAAGTGGCAATTTCCTGCGGTTGTTTGTAATGATGGGGAATGAGCACTTTAACGAGCAGGAGGAAGTGTTGCCACTGACCCGAGTCAGAGAACAGAGGACAGGGATTAAAGGAATCTAATGAAAAGCAGCACTTCTGCTCAGGACGTTCAATAACAACTGCAGAAACCCGATGTGTCGAGCAGTGTATCTTGAAAGAGAAACAGAGATAATGTTTTAAGTATGGTACATTTCTGATGAAGAACCCGAGTTCCAAAATCTAATTAAATTACCGGCCTGGTTTGCAAAATAGGTTTTTTGAACTTTGAGCGAAAATTCGCCCAGCAGCAAGTCATTCATAGCGGAGTCAGCTGGATTCGGAACTACGCGGGGTAACCTGAATGGATGTTTAACCTACCACCTTAACCACTCGGCCATGAGTACTGACTAAAAAGCAGAGTTGAGCATTGACCAAATCAGCCGTGATCTCATTGAAAGCTGTCGCTGACTTAATGGGCGAAATGCTTCCATCTCCTCCCCTAACTCTGCTGTCAATTCTAAGGTGCGAGAAACCAATGTAAAAGAAGGAAAGTACAAAGTTCAGCAAAGATATTTGCAGCCAAACTGAGTCAAAATTATTGATTGAAATGAAAATCACACTTGGCAATTTGCTAGATCTCTTTGCAAACATGATCAGCAGAGCTGATCAAGAGAGGTATTGATCTGAGTGTTCTTGGACCTGAAGCAAACAAAGGTTAGTGACATATTCATTTCTTTTTCTGGCGAAGGAGCTGGTCTTTCCAGATGCTCACAATGGAAGAGATTTTTCCCAATAAAAGACGGCAAATAAGTCCCATCTAACGCTGACACCACTGTGAGTGCTGCTGTTTCACAATGCCACAGAGTCAGGGTCAATTCCCGCTTCAAGCAACTGAATGTGTGGAGTTTGCACTTTTTCCCCGTGGCTGCGTGCGCTTGCTCTGGTTTTCTCACACAGTCCAAAAATGTACCGGTTAGATGAAATGGCCGTGCTAAATTGACGGGGTTAATGGAGAGGAATGCATTTGGGCTGGGGCGGGTCGGTGTGGAGTTGCTGGGCCGAAGGACCTGTTTCCATATTGTAAGTATTCTAATCTACAGTAATCAATGACCAAGGTATGGCGCACGTTGTTCGATGTTGCATATATGACTTTTCAATTGTTTTTCTTCAAAGCTTATTTACAATTCAAACGGGAGTGGAAGAAGGGAAATGAATCTCTCCCATAATTCTTGCCTTCTTTTAGCATTCACAGGTGGTATTTTTTCTGTACTTTTTTTTTACACTGTGGTTACTGTTCATGTTCTTGTAAGCTTCACCGGCTGGTTTCCTCTTTCCTCAATGTTCCTCATCTCTACCCAAACACATTTTCCATCCTTATCTCCTGAATCAAAGTAATCTCTAACCATTGCATAATTGCCACGGAAACTGGGCTTTTCACACGCCTGTGTATGTCATTTTCCAATATTAATTGATCGTTTACTGTTGCAATTGCGCATGAGCAGAAGAAAACAGAATAGAGGCACGTGGTCCTGGGTTTCAAACGCACATAATCACAGCTAAAACGCAGATTACTGCACACAATGCGATCACGGAAGCATGCACCGAACCGTCAGGAAGCACACAATAAGTACAATGCTGGATGTCATGTCAGGAATAGGACCAGAAACACAACAGAAATACGTCTCTTGTGTACTATTTTGGACGTATTTCTTAATGAGCTATCGTGTTTTACATATGTTCCATCCGGAGTTACCTCACACAAGGAAGTAACCAGTGCTGCAGACGGTCATATAATCCGAGTTCCAAGTACCGGAGTCAGAGACACTCAGTGCCCTGTGTGTACCTACAAGGAACAGCTGTGCATGGGGTTTACAGGGTAACTGAACTGCATGAATGCAGCTCGATGGTCGTCTGTCTGCTTCTCCTCTATAGTTTTCTGTGCAGTCCCTGCGTGCAATCTTGTCAACTATGTTTGTCCGGCACAAGATGGGCATTGGTCACTTGTCTCTGAGAGAGGCTGTTTATGTGTTGTCATAATTCCGAGTGTAAGGAGGAATCTGGCTGCCAGTTCCCAGAAACTTACTTTAATAAATGGAAGCGTGCTTTTTAACTTGCCGCGTGGCATATCCTCGTTGCGAAGTTCGTGCACTGCGAATCACGTTGCGGGACAATCCAAATTTGGCAAAGAATTTGTGTGGCAGTCACGAGTTGCCACGACCAGAAATCCACAGTAGCAATATGGACAAATGTCAAGAACTACAAATTCGATTAGAGCAGCACACGTTTTATGTGACAGGGCAAACAGAAGGCAGTCAGAAGATTTCTGGGTGTAGGGCAATCACCCAAGGTACCTTTTCATATGAAAGTCTGTGCATCAGTAGAATCTGGGACCCAAGTAGTCTATGTTGGTTATTCATATTCCAGACAACTTGTGTTGTTCCCCGTCTACTCTGAAAGTGAATAGACATAGTTATTTCACCGTTATTTCGAAAGAAGATCCTGCATTGAATCTGTTCGCCGTGTTTTGATGCTGTGGCGAAAAGGTGGGCAATCGCGATGTGAAACGTTGCTATACTTTCATTTACTTCATTACTGCCCTGGTGAACGAGAAAGGTGATTGACTCTCTCGATCAGATGGGGGCACCAGCGCATTGATGGCCGAATTTAATCACGGATATAATTGGAAATGTTCACTTTTAATGGTTCGTTGTTGTTCTGTTTATTTTTTAAGATATTTGAGCACTTTCTGGGACTTGGCAATACACAAAATCTCCAGTAGTTTTGGAATTGACTCGCTGTTATTTGTGCGAGCAGTTCATGTCAGAGACGACTCACAGTGCCTCACAGACAGCACTTAAGCTTCGGTGTGTCTGATCATGGTACTGCCTTTTCAGTTTTGATTCTGTTCCACTTTAAGAGCTGTCAGTTTTTGGTTTCGCTGGAGAGCAAAGTGGGTAATGCGATATGTGAGGTATTTTTCTTCAACCAAAATCTTTGATGGCGAACTTGGAAAAGTGTCAAGAAGAATGGTCATTGGCAGCAAATATCCGAAATTAATCCATACATATCTGCCAATATTTGTGCCATATCTCTCCGAGGTCTTCCTGTCTATACACCCATTCAGATGTCTTTGAAATGTTGTGAGTGCACGAGACTCTGCCACTAAATGTGGCAATTCATTCCACACACACAAACGCTCTGTGTGAAAAATATGTGTCCCTCACATCCCTTTTAATTTTTTCCTCTCTCATATTAAACGTTTGCTATGTAGATTTGAACTCGCGTGTCTTGTGAAAAAGTGCTCCCTGACTATTTACTTTGCGTGTCTTCCTCATGATTTTATAAGCTTCTGTGAGGCTATATCTAAGCACTGAAGCTCCTGGGAATCTGACAAAGCCTATTCAGTTTCGTTCTCATGTCCAAGCAGTGCAAACCTTGCAAATCCTTGTCAAGGTTTTCTAAACTTACACTTGCAAGAAGTGTGTCCAGCTGCAGCACTTGTTTGACCGCGTGGTCACTTTGGAGCTGTGGGTGGACTCACTGTGGAGCATCAGCAATTCTGGAGAGTTATGTTGCCTCCCAGGTGCTCAGGCCAGGGATGTGGCCCATCGGCTGAAGAGCATTCGAAAAGGGGATCGTGAACAGCCAGTTGTCCTTTCGGGAGTTTTTGCTACTGTTGTTGGGGACGTTTTATACTAATGTGGCAGGGGCTGGGAACCACAAGATTAAACAAGTCGGCAGTGAGGTGGAAACTGGAAACGCTAAGAATCAGGAAGATAGCATTAATAATGGGAAGAGTAGGCAGAGAGCAGATGAATGCAAAAGAACTGGTGGCCTGAAATGCATCTACTTTAATGCATGGAGTATAGACAGATGAATTTCGGGCTTAGGTTTGTGCCGGGGAATATGACGTTATTACGATCACAGAGACTTAGTTGAAGGAAGGGCATGGTTGGCAACCAAAGTTTCTAGGATATAGACGCTTCAGACGGGAGAGGAAGGGAAAAAAAAGGGGAACGAGTTGCATTGCTGGTCAGGGATGATATCATGGCTGTGTGAAAGGAGGACACCATGTCGGGCTTGGGTCGTGAGACACTATGGATGGAGCAGTGAAATAAGAAGGATGAGGTTAGATTTTTGGGGCTGTATTACAGTGAGCGTGAAGTGTAAAAAAAATCGTTAAACAGATCATGGAAAGACGTAAAGGCAATAACTTTGTGTTGATTGGAGATTTCCGTTTTCCCAACATTGACCGGGATACTCTTAGCGTCAGAGGTCTGGATGGGATACCATTTGTAAGAAGCCTCCAGGTGAGTTTTCTGGAATGGTATATCAATGGTCCGACGAGGGAATAGGCCATATTGGAACTGATATTGGGGAATAAGCCAGGGCTGGTGATAACAGTTGCCGTGGGTGATTTCTTTGGGAAGTGTCCAATATTCTGTAAGTTTTAGAATGCTCATTGACAAAGATGAGAGTGGTCCTGAGGAAAGGGTACAAAACAGGGCCAAAGATAATTATGTCAAAATTGTGCAGGAGGTCGGAAATGTGGATTGGACACAGCTATTTGTAGGAAAGCCCACAGATTATATGTGGCAGGCTTTCAAAGATAGGTTAAATATAGTGCAGGATCGACATGTCCCGTTGAAGGCAAAGGATGTGAAAGGCAATATTCGTGAACTGTTGATGACAGGACAATTGTACGACTCGCCAAGAGGAAAAGGGAAGCAGACAGAACGCCTCGGCAGCCAAGAACATAATGGTCCCTGGAGGAACATGAGAAGAGTAGGACAAGTCTTAAACGAGGAATCAAGGGAGTTAAAAGGGGTCATGAAACAACTTCTCGCTAACACAATTAAGGAGAATACTAAATCCTATTATTCATATATAAGAAGCAAACGGGTAACCAGAGAAAGGATTGGTCCACTAAGGGAATCGAAGGAAGGCTGTCTGTCGAATCTTAGAGAGTGGGTATGATTCTGAATGATTATTTTGCATCAGTGTTCACTGAGGAGAGGAACATGATGAATGTTGAGTCTAGAGTAAGACATTTGATTAGTCTGGATCATGTTGACATAAGTAGGGAAGCTGTGCAGGGCAGACTAGGGGTAATTAATGTGGACAAATCCCGAGGAACGGATGGGATCTATCCCTGGTTCCTGAGTGAGGTGAGAGAGGAAATAGCTGGGGCCCTGACAGATATCTTCGTGGCATTCTTCAGCACAGGTGAGGTTCTGGCCGACTGGAACGTTGCTCATATTGTCTCCTGTACAAGAAGGATAGTAGGGGTTTCCGGATAACTACAGAACAATGGGCCTCATATCAGTGTTGGAAAAGTTGCAGGAGAAGGTACTGAGGGATAGGATCTATTCATATTTAGAAAGTAATGTGCATACCAGTGTGAGGCATTGAGTTTTTCGGGGAAATACCCAAGTTGATAGATGAAGGAAAGGCTGTTTGTGTCATATACATGCACTACACTAAGGATTTAGATAAGGTTCCCCATGGTAACCAAATACAGAACGTAAAGTAACATGGTGTGCAGGGTGTTCTAGACAGGTGGATAAATAATTAGTTGAGCCATAGGAGACAGAGAGTGGCAGTTGAAGGGAGTTTCTGGAAATGGAGAAAGATGGCCAGTAGTGCTCCACAGGGGTCAGTGCTGTGGCCAATGTTGTTTGTGATATTTCCCAGGTTGAAGGATTAAATACCGAGGGGTCACGCTTTCAAGGTGAGAGGTGAAAAGTTTAAGAGGAATATACGCGGCAACTACTTGACACAGCGGATGGTGGGTGTTTGGAACGCGTTCCAAACAGAGACGGGAGCGGTAATCACGGTAGATACATTTAAGATGCATCTGGACAGATGCATGAGTATGTGGGGAGCAGAGGGATACAGATGCTTAGGAATTGGGTGACAGGTTTAAAAAGTAGATTTGGATCAGCTCAGGCTTTAAAGGATGAAGGGCCTGTTCCTTGTCTGTACATTTTTTTTAATCTTTCTTCTTAAATTACGCCAATTTCATAACAAAATTTGCGAGGTCTAAGTGCCTGAAGTGAATCGATGCTGAAACACTAGTCATATCAAATCTGAGTGTTGGCTTTTGTGTGGTAGCGTGGTCTAGCGGTCTACTATGCTGGATTTTAAGCTTCAATTTCTATCGAATCGTGGCTTCAAATACCAGCATCGTAAGTGAGCGACTATGTGGAGATGTATGTGAGGGAACTGCGCATGTGTGGATGCCTTTTAATTTGAGTGTTTGCAGCTCCTCAGTATGCTTACCCTCTCGGTGATAAAATCAGCGACCGTCTCTGAAAACAACGCAAGTTCCTGCTATCCGATGTATCCTCATATCCCGTCGATAACTTTGCTTTTGGATATCTGCGTTGGCAGTTTCTGTATCTCAAATGGTCAGCGCAGCTGGCTGAAATGTTTCTGGTTCGAGCCCACCCAGGGAATAAGCCTCAAATATTTCAGCACAAGCATTTACCCCGACCAAGTATTGACATTGTAACCGGGAAAACTCATCCATGATTCACCCCAAGTCCGCAGGGAGTGAGACGTTTACACACAGAAGAATACGACACCATTTTCTCCAAGCTCCCGATGCCAACAGAAAGCGACTTTCTGCCAAGTCATGGGAAACAACTCGTGGAAACTCCTTCCTTAGTAACAGCTCTTTCCGTGTGAAAGGAGCAAAACTTTCATTTTAAATTGGAAAGGGCTTCAGGACATTAGATTCTGCTCCAGTTCTTGGAACATGTTATAAATAAAACTCCTGACTTGAAAATAAGAAGTGGTAAAGGTTTTAGGAAGAAAGAACAAAGAAAATGTTGATTGAGACGACTCTGTCTCGTCAGCAGATGGGAAATGCCCAACACTGTTAACGGAAATGATTGGGTTTCCTTAGGTAATTTCACGACTGATTTACTGTCTGCCAGAGTGATTGGAAATTACATCAGCGACATAAAGGTGAGGGTAAAAATATGAAGATATTAAGGTTGAACCTTAAATCCCGGGACAAGAGCTGAATAGATTGTAATGCTTTGAATGAATAACTGAAGTGAAAGGTGTGAATTATATTTTTGTGATTAGGAGGAATGAACTGGATCCTAACAAATTTCTGATGAATTATGCTCGCAATGTAATAGCAAACTAATCCACAGTGCACAGTGCTTGGTTAGCTCAGTCGGTGCAGTGTGAGATGCTTAATCTGAGGGTGGTGGGTGCAAGCCTCACAATGGGCGCTTTTACTACTTAATACAATTCCGGCTCTTCGTTCCACGTGCAGCATTGCAACCCTTCGCAGGGGAATGTTCTTGCTGCTTTCATTGACACATCTGTCCGCCTGCTTTTGATCACACGTCGGTTTCTGAGTGAACACTGTTTCCATTTTACTGGAGGCGCCGGAGACAACTTTATCAGGGCAGCCGAAAATAAAATGAATGATGTCCGTTTCAAAACGTGAGGTTCCAAACCAACCGTGCACCACCCAAAGTGTTCAAAGGCACGGAAAGCGAATGGTCACTTACTCGGGGTCTGACAGAGACGGATCAATGTCACATGGGTCCTGAACCAACTTTCAGTGATTCAGATTGTTCTGATGGAAACCGAAGGGAACTCTCTCTCACCGTTTTGCAATTGTTCGTCTTGTGTTTAACGTAATGAATATTATATTGACAGTAACGAGGGTGGAGGTGCGGCAGGATCGTGAGGTTTCAGTGTGGGACATAGACACTGTAAGTCAAATATCCCCAGAGCACGGGAGAACTGTTTGGTCCAGGATCACTACCATCTTCTGTTTCTAAACAAACAAATGAAATTACGGGAAAATCTGAGCAGGTCTGGTAGCATCTTGGAAATATAAATCGATTTAAGACTTCGGGACTAGTGACACTTCTTTTCCATGTCCATCTACACCTGATTTTGCACACTCCTCCTTTTTATTGAATGTCTCCTGACTTCCAACTTTATATTCAGCTTCTCTTTTATTACTTCCTCTCCAACCATTTTCCCAGTCTCCAATTTTGTATCAGAACTGTTCCATCTTTCACATTGCCCAGGACTTCGAACTAAACAAATATGTCCTTAGATAGCAGATGGCCAGAGACTGGAAGGCAGTGTTGTTCCGTAAATGTATCCATGATTCACCCCGAGTCCACAGGGAGCAAGACGTTTACACGCATCAGAATACAACACAATGTTCTCCAATCCCCGATGCCAAATGAAAGCGGCCACTGCAGCTTCAATCAGGGCTTCCTGCCAAACCCTGGGACACAGATCGTGGAAACTCCTTTCTCATTAATTGCTCTTCCCGTGGGAAAAGAACAAAACTTCCATTTTAAATTGGAAACGGCTTCAGGAGTTTGGAAGGTTGTTCCTGTTCTTGGAACGTGTTACAAACAAAACTCCTGTCTTGAAAATAAGAAGTGGTAAACGTTTCAGGCAGGAAGAACAAAGAAAACGTTGATTGTGAGGACTCTGTCTCGTCAGCAGATGGGAAATTCCCAACACCGTGTACAGAAACGGTTGGGTTCCTTTCGGTAATTTTCCGACTGATTTACTATCTGCCAGAGTGACTGGAAATCACTTCATATGAAAATATTTGGGTTGAACCTTAAATGCCGGGACAAGTGTTGAAAGGATTGTAATGTTTTGAAGAAATAACAAAAGTGAAAGATGTGAATGATGTTATTTGTGATTGGGAGGAATGAGCTGGATCTTTGCAAATTGCTGTGCCAGGTGAATTATGCTCAGAATGAAATGGCAAACTACATCATCGTGTGCCAGGCCTGGCGATATCAGTTCAGTGAATGTGAGGTGTTTAATCAGAGAGTCGTCCGTCCAAGCCCCATAATAGTCGTTTTCACTGTTAAAGAGAGTTCCAGCTCTTCGTTCCACATGCAGAATTGCAAGCCAACGCTGGTGGAGCATTCTTGTTGCTTTCGCTGACACATATGTCCTCCTGCTTTGATCACACGTCGGTTTCTGAGTGAAAACTGTCTGCACTTTAACTGGAAGCGCCAGATACAACTTTATCAATGCAGCTGAATATACTATGAATGATGTCTGTTTGAAAACGTTAGATTCCATTACATCCGTGCACCAACCAAAGTGTTCAAAGACACAGAACGCGAATGGCCATTTGTTAGTCGTCTGACAGAGACAGCTTAATGTCTCATGGGTCCTGAACAAAAATTAACTGATTCAGAATGTGCTGATGGAACGGAACGGAGCTCTCCCTGTACATTTTGCAATTGTTCTTGTTGTGTGCTCATGTAAGTTTATGTAATGAACAGTTTATTGCCAGTAACGAGGGTGGGGGTGGGGAAGGATTCTGAGGTTTCAATGTGGGACAGACATGATTTGATCGAACGGTTAAGTCAAATAACATGAGAGAGCTGATTGTTCCAGGATCACTCCCATCTTCTGTTTCAGAATCAACAAATGAAATTGCTGGAAAATCTCAGCAGGTCCGGTCGTATCTTGAAAATGAAAACCGAATGAGATTTCGGGAGTGGTGACACTTCTTTTCCCATCTCCATGTCCCTCTGCCTTTCTACAAACTTCCTTTTTCGTGAATAAGTCCTGACTTCAAACTTTATATTCAGCTTCACTTTTAATGCTTCCTCTCCAAACATTTTCCCAGTCTCTAAAACTGTATCATGCTTGTTCTATCTCTCACTTTGCCCAGGACGTCCAACTGAACAAATAACTCTGTTTCTATTTCCTTAGATACCAGATGGCCAGAGATTGGAGACATAGGAGGACGGTTAGCGCTTTCAGAATATCTCGTCTGCTCCGCCATTCGATCTTGGCTTATATCGTTCTTAACCCCATTCTCCAGTCCTCTACCTGAACACTTACTCCCCAGTCTTAGGATACAGTCTTTTTCCCAGAGTGGGTCCTAATCCGTCCCAAAACCCTCCACATGTGTTGGCAGCTGTTACACCATGTCTACGTGTCATCAATCTCAGTTTCAGTGATTCTCGGCAAACTCGAACTGTTCTGAGCAGCTCGATCGGGTCTCTGGCCCCACTGTGATCCTACGGGGCAGCAGTAATCATCTTCATCTTCTACGGAAAGGATCGGCGCTTCAAAAAAAAAAGGACAGAAAGAAAGATAGGCTTGTGTGTCACGATATGTGGAGGTAATTGTTTTCTGACCTGGTCAGTAAACCTTACTCTGCATATCCCCGCACATTCGAGCTGTTGTGGTGAAAGGGAATACAAGTCCAATTAATTGCCATCTACGCTTTTATTCGATATGTATTCTTCCTTGTTCTGAATATGCAGGGATGTTTCCAGCACTGATGGTCACCATTTCTAAGAGTGCATGCCGCGGGCCCTGATCTTTTCTGGAGAGTAGCAGTCTCAGTTTGTGCGAAAGTCGCCCAGTACAAACCTTAGAAGAAATATTGTTGTTCTCTCTCTACGGACGACAGTCTTTCATATCATGATCGATGGGGCTTTATTGCATTCTCATCAGCAAACCTTGTTTTGAATTTACTCGCCCAATACTACTGTAACGGTGAAAATAATATAATTCCGAATACCTGCTGCGTGAATTTCATTTTCAAATTTCTATTAGCAGTGGTCCTTCATATGTGGCGATGTCTATATCACTGCTGGCCATCCTGTTTAAGTGTGCCGTTACATGTGATCCTCTGTCTTGGCGCTGCAGGGAAAATTGTCTGCGCCTTTTCAGCCAATATTTCCTGGATATTTCAACATGGTTTTCGTTTTTTTTCAATCATGTCCTCTTTAAGGACACAGTTACCGGACACTGATCCTTTCTGAAACAACAGTACCGCATTTGCTTTACATGCGAAGGTGGCCTGGATCAGTAACAAGGAGAGCATTCATTTCCTTCTGTCACAGCGAACACTGGATTCATGATGTTAATCTCTGTCAAATGCATCCGAAAATGTGCTCTGAAAGCTTCATTTGAACGCTGCCTGGCGTTTCTCAACGTGTATCAACCAAAACCAGAAATCCTCAATCATAGTTTGGAGCAGTTCACATATTCGAGTTTCGAAGCAGCAGACACGAATACAGTTCATTCAGTCAACAACAGGAATGAAAAGATTTACAGGCACAGATGAACTATCGACTCTTGTTCTCATACTGTTACTAATATTACCGTTTGGCCTGAAGTCTTAGCCATGTTGTAACTGAAAATGAGGAAATCACAGACAGGCTGCCGAATGACACAGGATGTATTTTGTTTTCTTGTTCTCACAGAGTTCCAGGAAAGTATGACAGCGAGGGAGAGGAATGCAAGTCAAGTGCAGCTCTGGTGAAACACCTTCTGTATGATTCAGTCATCAACAAGAAACGTGAATGCGACTAAAGCGGAAAACCTTTTCACAACTCGAACAAAACGCAATCAAGAACAGTGACCACCTCTTTGACATCTCAGATCGCTTTTGACCTTCCCTGAATATATATAGAAACTAATTTTTGTACACCTCAAAGTGAGAACTGTTTGATTTACCGACAATAAGTGAGTCACATGTCGTTGATTCCCACATAGGTTTCCAACTCAGCTTGCAGCCAGGTGGCAGTTGCTCATGGCTCTGCTGGATAATGCACTCTTATGGAGAAATAAAAGGAAAGTTGGAACTCTTATTGGCTCTGGGTTTCGAATAATCTTGCTACGTGTTCTGCCATTCTCGGATTCCACTGCGAAATCAGTTTTTCAGTTCATCTGAGCAGCAGGAGAGTCGGCGTTTCTGGCAGGAGCAGAATTCATCATCTCCAGTGATCACTTTATCTGAGGAGAGAAAATGAACAAAGTTTCACACAGCGACTAATCGGAATTGCATTCCGTTTCAGCATGGCAGCTGATATGGGCTAGCAAATTCAAAGCCAGATTTGCTGATGAGAACAACAAGCACGACCGCTCAGATAGAGCAATTCCTTCCCACCGCTTATTCTGCAGGACTGGTGCAGTTGCTGTGAGTATGCTGCAGGGTATCATCAGGTACATGCTCTTGGGTTTCCGGTTTTGGCCTGTGTGCTCGCGTGGCTGAGCAACCTGAGACTCTGATTTCAGATTCCACTTCTTAAGAAGGCTTGTGTTTGCATCCCTGCGCGATTGGATTAAGCTGGCAACGTTTTGCAGGGATGAGTTTTGCTAAAGTTGAACAGAAAAAAAAGCAGTCATTTCTTCTAAGCCGGTTGTGATGTGGCACAGCAGAAAACACCCAACATGTCAGTGCCCATGTTTTCCCCTTCTGCTATAGTTATCACGTTCCCCGCCAGCTCGAAAGGCCACCAGCAGAATATGCGACTCAAAAACAGGCTGCGCCAATCTTTCATATTCCAGACAATTTGCATTTTTCACCGTTTCTCTGAAAGTGAATGTTAATGTGAAATTAGGTTCTACATTGAATCTGCTCGCAGTTTTCTGTTGTTGTTGCGAAAATGAGGAAAATTACGATATGAAACGTGGTTACTTTTCCCTAATTTCCTTAATTTCTGTCCTGATGAGAGAGGCTGGTGATTGGTCATCTCGATCTGGTGGAGACATCAGCTCAATTGTTAACCTCATCTAATCGAGACTGTAATTGGTAATCTTCACTTTTCATGGTTCATTGTTAGTCAGTTCTGATTCATGTTACTTGAGCACTTTCCTGGAAGTATTGGTGCACTAACGCGCCAGTACGTTGAAAGCACCATTTGGAATTGCCTCGCTGCAATTTGGGTGAGCAGCTCATGACCCAGACGACTCGCTCTGCCTCACAGACAGCATTTATGAGTCCGTGTGTCTGAAAATAGGTTCTCTTTGTCAGTTCTGCTTCTGTTCATGAGTTGTCAGTTTTTGGTTTCGCTGGAGAGTTGCGCGGGCAACATGATTTGCGAGGTATTTTCTGCAGCCAAAATCTCCCACTGAGAAGTTGGGAATGTGTCAAGAAGAATGGTCATTGGCAGCCTAATACCAGAAAAAATGATTCGTTGCTGGTTTTAACCGAAGCAGCCTGAGGGAGTTATCTCAAATGGGAGAGTACTCGCTTTGCATGTGAGAGATTGCGGGGTGGCTAGCTGCGTTCTCCATCCCATTTTAGGGCGGCACCGTGGCTCAGTGGTTTGCACTGCTGCCTCACAGCACCAGTGTTCCACGTTTGATTCCTGTGCGTAGTTTGCACATTCTTCCTGCGTCTGCGTGAGTTTCTTCCCACACTCAAAAGATGTGCGGAAAAGGTGAATTTGACATGCTAATTTGCCCATAATGATCGGTGCATTAGTTCGAGGGAAATTGGTCTGGGTGGGTTAGTCTTTGAAGGGTCGGTGTGGACTAGTTGTGCTGAAGTGCCTGTTTCCATACCGTAGGGAATCTAATCTAACCATCTTCCAGAAAACCAGCCCAACGCACTGACCAAGTGATGAGTGCCGATTCAAACTGGTGTTCGCCACTGCAGCATCTCCGAGGGGCTGAGCCCGTAAACAACCGCTGTATTTGTCAAATTTTCAAGTTTATTCTTTTTCAACTTTCTTGTCTGTATACAGATCAATATGCCTTTGAAATGTTGAGAGTATACCAGACTCCACCACTAAATCTGACAACTCATTCCAAACACGCAAGTCTTTCTGTGTGAAAAACACAATGTACTTCAGATCCCTTTTTAAATTTTACCACTCTCCCCTTAAAACATTGTTCCCTTGTTTTGAACTTGCCTGTCTTGGGAAGAAATGTTCATTGACCAATTACTCTACCGTCTCCTTCAGATTGATATAAACCTCTGTGAGCCCATCCCTCAGCCCTCAAGCTCCAGGGAAAATTTTCACATCCTGTTCAGCTTTACGCTACAGTCCAAACACTGCATGCCTTGCAACATCCTCAAAAATCTTATCAAACTTACGCCAATTTCGCCATTGAAAGTGTGTGTGGGTAAGTGCCTGAAGTGAGGCGATGCTGAAACACTAATCATGAAAAACGTGTTTGCGGGGGTTTGTGTGGCAGCGTGGCAGAGGTGTCGAAGGAACTGTCTTTAAACTATAACCTCGATCCAGTCATTGATTTGAATTCCCACCACGACCAGAACCACAGGTGAAGTCGGGAACTCTGTTTTTCATGAAAGACCTATAAACATTGAGATGTCAGGATTTGTTCCCATATTCGGCTGTTTTTTGACAGGAACTTTCACTAACTAAGGCTGAGGGACTGCCCAAGCTCAACGAGTCAAAGCTGTGCGTGCATTTACTTGACTATTCGAACACAGGAACTCAGACTCATTTTTTGTGTGTTTCACAGTTACTCGGTGTAAATTTAAAACAGCCTCTGGTTATGTAGAAGAGTTCAAAGCTGGAGATTCTCCACTGAAAATGCACAGAAAGAGGCAATCTCTTATTGCTTTTGTTGTAAACTGATAACTTAGACTGTTTAAACTGACAGGATAACGCGGATCCATCCGTCCTCTTGGGCACCTTAAACCGCGTTAATATCCGCAAAGGTAAACTCACACTAAGAGGAATGGGCTTATTGTAGTGAATTGTTAAGGAGTGGTGTGTGAGTCAGAGTGAATAGTGGTCACTAAATACTGACACTGACATTGAACGTTGCAACACCAGCTCCTCACTCACTTGCTCTCTCATGCCTCCCAGTCATCATTGCCTTTCACATTTTCCTCTCGTCCGTTCCACTTCTCAACTTATTCCTGACAGCTTGCAAGTTTTCCCTTAGAAACTGCAGCTTTAGGAAACGTATTACTGGGATAAAGCCATTGCTCAATGTGATGGGATGCACCGTCAATCCCTAATTACTCGAGTGATTGAGATTTTGAGTTACTCCGCATAACCCTGGATGTCCTCAGTAGCGGGGTACAGGTATGATGCCATGAGGCAAGGGTTCAGACGGAGTGACATTGAAGGAACAGCGAAATATTTTCAACTGGGAAACGCGAGAACCTTGGAGGGGTAATTGCTGTGATAGCTTTCGCTTGTATTTGCTGCCATTGTCCTTCCAGACAGATGCTGATCGATCACTGAATTGTTCTGGCAGGATCCGTGTTTGTGTTCTGGGTGCAGCCAGGATTTAGTTTTCATTCGGATAATTCACAAGAAGAGAATTAAATCTACATCTCCTAACTGAGAATGAAAGCCTGTTTTCGCAATGCAAAATCAGACTCGTCTGCAGGGATGTCCATTGACACTGCAGAAGCCTTTCGGACCTGTACAAACTCTAGTGCCTGCTCTTCACGCCATAATCGTCTTCGTCAGCAGTGTTTCTCTCTCCATGTTTCCAAGTCGGTTCATATTATCACCCTTGGTTTCAATGTGAAGAAAGCAATGCTGTGATAATCTGATGTTGTTCAGCAGATATACTGCAGCAAGTTAGGTAAAGACTGATGCAAACACGAGCTCGTTTTGAGCTGCGCTGATGTTTTGGCAGCATGAAAGGCAACGTTCAACTCGCCTCATTCCGGATGACGGTCTCGAAATGACCAGTGGTTTCTCGCTGAATTAGTTCAGGCTCTGGAATGTAAAATACTTCAAATATGAAAGTACAGCGAAAGGTAACGGTTCACAGAGTGGGGAATTCCAAGTGAAACAGTGACGGTGACTATGTTTGCTGATTTTTCACCTTGTGAATGCTGTTTCCCTGATGTGGACGTTTACATTCCCTATAGACAAACTGTCACAGCCAAACCTGGTCTTTGGATCAGTGACGGAATTGGTAATTGCCTGACGTCGAGTTAGGGGATTGTCGGTTCGCATTTAAAATCACGAGGATGTAGCGTGCTAGTCTATTCCTGTTGTCTGTCAGGAAAGGAAGGGTTTGGGTTTTCGAATTTACAGTTTCTTTCGTCCACTTCAAATTCTAGCTCAGATCAACGTCTCTCATTGTCTGTAGAACTGGCTTTGGTTTAACCAAAAGCTGCCTTTTGGCGGTTGAACTTGCATGTTGGAGCGGACAGCTGAAGTGAAGCACAAGGAGCTGGTCAAATCCTGAGAACTCTGCCACTCTCGGGGAATGTGTCTGTGCGTCTCTTTCTGTGGGAGACACGACGTGGGTAATAACACAGTGTGACTATGTCAAACTTCAATCCCATTGTTGTGTCATCTAAGATCAAAGCGAGAACCTCACTGCCATTTGCACTGGAAACATCAGAAGACATAAGGTTATGGACCAAAGCTGGAAACTGGGAATAGAATAGATGAATGTCTTTCAACCAGACTGCACCATGGGCCAAATGGGATTTTCTGTTCTGCAAAACTTGAAGACAAGTAGAAAACAATCTGCAGTGAAACTGATCAGTAATTAAAGGGAAAAGCCATTTCATTGAGAATACGTGCAAGAGCGTCTGTCTTCATTCCGTGTAATGTCGTAGTTAGGATTTGGAACTCTAACCGCCATAGTGTTGGTTCTATTCTCGAACAGGGAATGAATGTTTTATTGCGCAAATATATCGTGGTACCAGTATTTCTTACCACTGGTCCGTACCTGGTAATGCTTGGTTTTGTGCCAGGTTATCAAAAATCCAAAAGATGCAGGTTTTGGAAATCTGAACTAAAAAAGAGAATTGATAGAGAAACCCGCTACACCTGGCAACATCTGTGGAGAGAAGCACATTTTTTTAGATGGACAGGAAACAAGTTAGTTATAGATTTCTAGATTATACTGTTGGGAAAATGATAATTTTACCTGTCGAATTAGTATATTTATCAAAATCACTCTTGAGCTTACAAACGTCGAATTTACAATCTTAAAAGGACTTAATCAGCTGTCATGCTACTTTCATTTTCCTGAGCTGGTGGAAGGCTATGTTTTAATGGCTACATTTCCTTTTGCTTTCTGGTATTTAGCAGTCACGCTGAATGGAGAATTGTTTCTTTCAGTGTCTGCCTCAATATGTGTCTTTGTTTTCTTCTATATGTGTCTCTGTATTCTCCTGGGCCTTTTTCACATTCTTCGACTCTCTGGCTGTCCATATCCCTCATTTCCCATTTCTGCTCTTGAAACGCCTGACAGGCTTTCTGACTCCTGGCTGGCGTCGGTCGAAGTAGTCTCACATTCTCTGGATAATGCGCCTGTCACTTCGACCTGAGGCAAGGAGACATTTCTTCCTCAAAATCTAAAGACCCTTTCGATGTTAAAGTTGAATTCCTTATCCAACAGAAAAAGAAAGTAATTACATGTTAGTTGAAGAAGAACAAGGATGCATTTACTGTTGGTGTACAACCAATGAATGGTGACAGCAGAGAATGAGGGTGATCATGTCGTGGTGTCAGTGCCATTACCACAACATTCCCCGGGAATGCTGCAGTGTCTCCTGCCTCACCAATTAATTTCCAAAAAACTGGGAATGAAGGAATGAGAAGAAGATAATGAGAAGCAGAAGTGCTTGTGGAACTGCGGGAAGAATCTCCAGGTTAAAATAGTAGTTAAATAGAGCAACATACACTACTGGATTTAAACCTGGAAAATGAAGCTCGAACGCGAAATCAGAATATACAGCAATTCAAACAGGACACTCAGTGTCTCGATCAGCAACATAATATTTGCGAGAAATAACGAGCTTTCAATACAATGAGCAGGCATCAGTGTGATGGGAGGTGCTTTCACCAGCTAAGCCACGGCGCCACGTTAAAAGCCAGATTTCTCGTCCATATGTGCAATGCCTGAACCACTTGATCACAGGAATTGGAAAACGCGTTTTCTGTATTAGCGTTGCTCAGTATGAATGGCAATCAAACTCTGCTTGTGCAAAAGCAGACATTTCAATGCTGAGCATGCCCCACTGAAAAGGCACAGAAAAAGATAGCATCCTCTTGCATTGGCATCCAACAGATATTTTCATCTGTTTAAACTGACAGAATAAAGAGGATGTGTTCATCTCCTCTCGCGTCCCATTAACCACGTTAATACACACGCAGGGATTTTCAAACCAAAATGAACAGGCTCATTGTTGTGAATTGACAGCAGTGGTGTGTGAGTCATTGCGAACAGTGAGCAACAAATGCTGAACCAATAGCACTGACACTGAGCTTTGCACCATCAGCTCCACACTCACATCTTGTGTCATGTCTCCTCGGCATCAATGCATTTGACTTTAGTTATTCTACCCTGCACCTCTCCTCAAGTTATTCCCAACCGCTTGCAGTGTCGAATTAGAACGTGCAATTATTAGAAATGCATTTCTGGGACACAGTTGTCTTTCAATGAGATAAGATTCACTGTCCATCCCTAATTATCCCAAAGATGTAGGGGACGAGTTACTTTTGTTAACTCCTCAAATTCCTAATATGGAGGTACTGACAAGAAACCGCTCGAGATGGAGTTCCTGGATTGCGGAAAGCAGACCGACCCCAAACTGCTAACGTAACTCACCCAGGGAAGAGCAGACGGACCCCACTCTGTCAATGTAACTCAACCAGGGGACAGAAGTCTGACATCACACGATCAATGTAACTCAACGAGGTAATTATGGCCTGACCGCACTCTGTTAATGTAACTCAACCAGCGAATAGCAGACTGACCCAACACTTTATATGTAACTCACCCAGCAAATGGCAGACTGACACGACTCAGTCAGTATAATTTACCCAAGAAAGAGCAGACTGATGCCACTCTGTCAACGTAACTCACTCAGAGAAGTGCAGGCTGTACCCATTTTGTCTCTGTCGCTCATCCAGGAAAGAGCAGGCTGGTCTGATTCTGTCGATGAAACACAAGCAGGGATTCGAGCCTGACTCCACTCTGTCAAAGTAACTCACTCAGAGAAGAGAAGACTTATTCCATTCTGTCTACGTGAATCGAAGACAGTAATGAAACCACACTTGCTGTTAAACTCAGACAGAGAAGAGCAGACTGTCACGACTTTGAGAAAGTAACACGCCCATGGAGGAGCAGACTGACACCACTCTCTTAACGTAGCTCACACAGGGAAGAACAGACTGAGTGTATCATTTGCGTATGTTGCTCTACAAGAGTCATTGTTCAAGTCCAGCATCAAGGTACACTGGAAGATACCCAAAAGTAGTCTCCCCCGATTGGTGTAAATACACGTTTCTCCCCTGCAATCCACTATCTGGAATGCTATGGTCGGTAGCGTGTCAGGCTTGGGGCTGTAGTTAGCCTGGAGTTCGGGTGGTGACACGAGATTTGCCCAAATTGCCCCCCACTATCAAGGTCAGGCTAGTCGCCTCCCATGGAAGCAGACAGCTGGCATTTCTCGCCAGGCTCTCAGTAATTTGCTGGGCAGACTACCTTTGGGCTGTGTGCAAACATATCCAACAAGTGTAGCCAATGTCTGATCTCTCGTTTTGTCTTATGACCAAAGCACATGCTCTGTTCCCTTCACATCTAGCAATGGCCCTTCGCAGCTCCCAACCTACTGGCGTCGCAGTTACGCCATTTAACTCCAGCAGGCAAATTCCCCTCCTGCTTTAAATTCGCTCTCTCGCCACGGCCGTCTCCCTTCGGGTTCGGGTGTGTCATTAATGACCTTTGCCCGGCTTGGGGTTAGCTCAATGATCTGGTTTGATTGGTTGCCATGCCCCACTGCTCCTATCGTCTGTCGTACATTCTGCACTGCATCTCGGGGGGCGGGGGTGGGGCGACTGCACCACTATATTCACCTGTCTACAGATGTCGGAGAAGGATCTATCTATTCCACACCACGAGACTCCCTCATTGCTCTTCTGAGTCTTACTTTGCTCATAGAATATCTATTTCCCATGTCAGGTGCCCCTTTTGCCGTGGTGGTTACTACTGAGTGCCAGTCACCGGCGTGGCATGGATCCCTGCATAAATCGTAATTATCGAATTTATAGTCGTCGTTGTTGCTGAACGGATATGGGTCGAATGTAAAGATCCACTTCGTCCTATCAGTTAAGATTACCGTCAGCTGCTGCATCCCAGACGCCCCTGCCCTGATGAATATTCCTATCAGGGCGCTTGCCAACAGTGTGAACTGGGGAACCCCACATTTGCTTAAGTCTTCTAATAAATACTTGCTCTAAATTGGTTTTGGTGTTGTGCGATGTCTCGTCAGTCCCAGCTGCAAGTTTGTAATGGCTGGCGTGTATCCACGTGGCTGTTTTGGCGATCTTAACAGCTATCTGTGCTGTAAGGCGTACTTGAAACGGTCCCAGCCGCCTCTTTGCCTTCCTGTTTTCCCTCCTGAAGTCTTTCGCCACTATTCATGCTCCAGGTTATAGATCATGCATCTTCCCTTCTGCTGACTGGGGTAGTACTGTCTTCACTTGATTCTGTATTTGGGACAGAAGTGTAGAGAGTTTCATGCAGTAACACAACATCTCATCCTCACAGTGGCCAGTTATTTGGCTTCCCTTACATCTCGGGACAATTCCTGTGTTTGGGGCCTACCAAACAAAATCTCAAACGGTCTAAGATTAATTCTCCCTCTCCTCCTAGATCTCATACACATTAGCACAATTGGAAGTGCCTTTGTCCATGCCATCCCTAGTTCCTCACAGCATTTTGTCAATTTATTTTTTAAGGTAGAATTTTCTCTTTCCGCTGCCCTACCGCTCGTTTGGTGATAGGCACAGTGTTATCTCATGTTTATTCCCAAATACTCACTAATCTGCTGTAGGGCATTATGGACAAATGGTGTCCCACTGTCACTAATAAGCCTAGAGTGTAGGTTTGCTCGCTGAGTTGTACGTTTGATATCCAGACGTTTCATTACCTGGCATATGGAGGTTAGTGGGCTAGTGTAGGTTAGGTGGGCTTGGATCGGCGCAACATCGAGTGCCAAAGGGCTT
Organism: Chiloscyllium plagiosum; assembly: GCF_037043375.1. NCBI lineage: Eukaryota > Metazoa > Chordata > Chondrichthyes > Orectolobiformes > Hemiscylliidae > Chiloscyllium > Chiloscyllium plagiosum. Next base: position 251,252 of record NW_028270209.1, on the reverse strand, counting down.
GTACTGCGCTGTATTTTTCTATGTTCTATGTCCTAGGTAACATCATCAGTGATGAACTCCAAGTGAAGAGAAGCTGTTGTCTCCTGCTTTCTAGTTATATGTTTGTCCAGGATGGGGTTCCTGGGGTTTGTGGTGATGCCATTTCCTGGTCGTTTTCTGAGGGGTTGATAGATGCTATCTATATATATATATATATATATATATATATGTCTTTTTTATGGCGTTGTGGTTGGAGTGCTCGGCCTCAAGGAATTCTCTGGCATGTCTTTCCTAACCTGTTCCAGGATAGATGTGTTGTCCCAGTCAAAATGGTGTTTAAATTTCATCCGTGTGAAGGGATACGAGGGAGAGAGGGTCGTATCGTTTTTGTGGCTAGCTGGTGTTCTGTATCCTGGTGGCTAACTTTCTTCCTGTTTGTCCTACGTAGTGTTTGCGTCAGTTCTTGCATGCCATTTTGTATAAGACGTTGGTTTTGTCCATGGGTTGTATTGGGTCTTTTAAATTTGTTAGTTTTGTTTGAGACTGTTGGTGGGATTCCGAGGGGTCTTAGTAGTCTGGCTGCCACTTCTGAGACTTCATTGATGTATGGAAAGGTCGATAGGGTTTCTGGCTGTGTTAGGTCTACTTGTCGTGGTTTGTTCCTGAGGAATCTGTGGACTGTATTTTTTAAGTATCCATTCTTCTTGAATGCGTTTTATAGGTGGTTCTCCTCTGTTTTACGAAGTTCGTCTGTGCTGAAATGTGTGGTGGTTCGTTGGAATAGTGTTCTGACACAGCTTCCTTTTTGCGTTTTGGGATGGCTGCTGGTGTAGTTAAGTGTTTGGTCAGTGTTCGTCGGTTTGCTGTATATGCAGACACACCAGAGAATTCCGAGAGGCCTCGCACTCCAATCACAACGCCATAAACAATCACATAGATCGATTTACCATCTGTCAACCCCTCAGAAAATGAATCGGAAATGACATCACCACAAACCCCAGGAACCCCATCCATGACAAACATACAAATAGAAAGCAGGAGTCAATATCTTCGCTTCTCTTGGAGGTCGCCACTGATGATGTTACCTAGCCAGGTAATGAAACGTGTGGATAACAAACGTACAGCTCAGCGAGCAAACCTACACCCTAAACCTCGACCGGAGCTATAAACGTTTACAAACCTTGGGACTACTAAGCCTCTCAGGGATGCTCCATCTCGGAATTATCTCAGTTAGGAAAGCTTTGGTTATGGCACTGGCATTCTGTTTTGCCGTGGGGAACGCTTGCACCCATTTGGAAAACATATCAACTATTACCAGACAATACCTTTTTCCTTTGCAGGGTGTTAGTTCGGTAAAATGCAGTTGTAAATGTTCAAATTGCTTTTGGGGTTTCGGAAGTGCTACATGACTCATCTCTATTCCCCTCCCCACATTATTGTGGCACAGATAACACATCGTTCACAATATTTCTGGAAGTAATGAGTAAATCCCTCAGTGTACCACTGTGCTGAAATGCTGTCATATCTCCCCTCTGTGGACACATGTTCCTTACCGTGTGTCAGTTTGGCATAGAATGGAAATAATGGTCGTGGTAGAAAAGGTTTAACATTGGGGCCACACCGTACCCCTTACCTCAAACTGCACTCTGCTTTTTCCCACTCAAATGTGTCTTCAAGCCTGGACTTCGACTGTGTCTCCCGTACGTCTGCTGTTGGGGGAAGGATTTTTGTCATTCCCATGTCAAACGTCTGCTGGGCTGCTGTCCTTGCCGCTGACTCTGCCCTTGCATTTCTTTGAGAAACGGAATCGTTATTTTTCGTGTGGGCATCATATTTACACAAAGCGATTGATTTAGGCAATAGGAACGCTTCCAAGAGGTCAGAAATCTGATCATGGTGTGTGATGGGCTTTCCGGTGAATGTCACGAAGTCCCTGTATTTCCACAGGGTTCCAACATCATGTGCATCTCCGAATGCGTATCTGCTATCGGTTAAATATTTGTTGTGTTTCCCTTAGCCAATTTACATGCCTCAGTCAAGGCTATCAGCTTCGCTGCTTGCGCTGGCAGTTGAGAAGTGAGTGATCCCGCTTTGAATACCTCACGGGTAGTTACTACCGCATGCCCAATAAAATTCTGTCCTATCTCCTTGCTCCTGAATGCTGACCCATCCACAAAAAAAACGCCATATTTAGATTCTGAAGTGGTGAATTCTGCAAGTCTTGTCTAGGCAGCACATTTCATTAATTACAGCGATACAATCATGTGGGTCTCCGTCTCCTTCTCTAGTGAGAGGATTAGCAGCATTAAGGTCGTCACATCGTTTTATTGCAATATTAGGCTTCTCCAATAACACAGTATTGTATCTGAGTCAACGCGCTGCCGACGTATGTGCTGTCTTTTGCTCGGAAAGCAGTAAGGATACTGCATGTGCGATCAGTTTGGTTAAGTCGCCATAGCCGATTATATCCCTGGACACTGCAACAGCCTTTTCAGCTGCAACCACAGCTCGCAGACATTTACGCAATCCTGCCGCTACGAGGTCTAGCTTAGCCGAAAAATAAGCTGCAAGCCTGAATTTTCCCCCATGATCCTGCAACAACACAGATGTCATGCAGCCATGTTTCTCATCTACCGTTTGACAGAAGGCTTGTTTGGATTCGGAATCCCCAGTGTAGGTGTACTTTGAAACGTCTTTTTCAATTCAATTCGGCCGCTGGGATCCATTGCAACGGACCTTCGTTCTGCTACCCTTTTCCATTGGCCATTTCACTTCAGGGCGCCTCAAGATTTGTGTAATTTGGGATAAACGTTCTTCAGTAGGAGCGTATGCCCCAAAAGGATAGCAATTGTTTCTTCATGTGAGGCCTTGGAATTTGCTGAATTACTTGCACTAAAGAATGTATTTGCGAAATCCACGGCAGGGAACCATTTACTGTCCGGTCTAAATTGAACTAATACAGTATAGGGTTCGGGAACATTTGATGCGCGCGGGACAACACTGTTATTGACTGCCTGTAGGTCTTGAACAAACCTGCTTTCCTCCGGTTCACTTGGAATTTTTGCCTTTTTGATCAGAAAAACGTGAGTTCTCACCGGTGAGTTTACATCGGGGATTATCTCTCTAGCCTTTGGGAAGGATTGAAAGACTGGAGTAACTATGTCCATGGCCTCGGGTTTTAACGGATATTGTGCTCTGCAAGGACGATACTCCGACTTCGTGGTTACTCGTATTGGTTCACAGCCTCGTATAAGCCCCAAATCATGTTTGCCTTTTACCCATAATTCAGTAGGGACCGTTATTAATCTTGGGTCTGAGAATTTATCTTAGGGAAACGCCAGGCCAGCCTTCTAGGCTCTTCAGGGCTCGCGGGGGTTACCTCGACTGTTCCATTGCCTGAGTTGGACAAATTAATTTCTTCCTATGTGTCCGCACATCTGCATTGAACCACAACCCCACATCGTCCCAAAACACCCAACATTTCGTTCTTTATGCCTTTAGTACCCGTGGCCCAAATCCTGCCAACAGTCACAGGACACCTTCGCCAGTGACAAGCGAGGAGCGTAGCCTTCCACATCAAAAATATAGAGTTTACTTGCCGTCACAGGTACTTGACATAAGTTCACAGTGACTGCACATCTGCCATCCCTTCAATAAAATTCGCACAATAACAATTGACCTGGTTTAACCAATCTCCTGAACCAATACTTCTCTTATGGATCCTCAGGGCCATCGTGGTGTATGTGTGCTGTGCAGTGCAGCATATTCCCGCAAAGAAAATCGGTGTTATAGGATTAACATGGTTACCTGCTTCCAGGGCGAGTGAATTGCTCACTGAACTCATTGCTCTCTGGCTTAATCGCCACTCATAGACATACACCAGGGCTCGTGGGTTGTATTTTGCAGTTTACACTTGTGAATCTTCCCTTTGAATTATCTGCAAGCCCGTCGGAGTACTGAGCAAATACAACCCCAGTCTCACTATGAGATCCCGAGCCATCAAATGTAAAGGACAGAATTCCGCTAACAAAATTGAGAATTAGAATGTATACACATTACTGATTTCACACAATATGGGTGCGGTAAAACTCTTTCATATCACGACGCCTGATGCCTCCATTGAGTTCAGGAACATTCCACTCATCTTTATTGGCGTCACTTCTCTGAACTGTCTTGATTTGAGGAGTGAATGTGCTGGCCAGGTATCTACCAAAAAGGTAACTGGTGTACCTTCCACATATAACATAGAGGTAGGCATCGACATATACATATCATTTTTATATTGAACATATTGTCCACACTTCGCAATCTCATGTTCAATATAGAGTTGGGACACATCTCAGTGCCCGTTAGGTTAGTAGAAGAGATTAGCATAAGGGATTCTTCGTTGCCAAGTACAAAGGAAAGAGGGTTACCTGTACCTTGCGGCCTGCCCACCTCGACCTCAGTCGTCCCCTGTCAGTCACCATGCTGTCCAGCCTCCAGGACCGATTGAGGCTGTCTGTGCGGGCACTGTCTCGACCAGTGGTCCATTGCTCCGCAAACAAAGCACCAGCCAGATCTATCTCTGCAAGCGCACTTCCGCGATCCCTTCCTCTTTTGCGAACTCCACCTGTGCCTCTCTCTTTTCCCGCAGTTCCTCACTCCAACGGCTGAACGATCATTTGAATCATAATGAGCTTAGGTTTATTTGATTGCTGTTCCATCTTTAATTTCCGGTTATGGTTCTCTTGAGCCAGCAATTTTTCAGCATGCATCACGTATTGTTCTATCTAATTCAGCTTTCCCGTGTCCCGGGTAATACACGGATATTGTTACCTATTTTGTTGTTTCGTACTTCATTCCATTGATGAAGCTGCTCCTCAGGTGTGCCTCATACGGTGTGATCTCTGCCGTCGTTATGTCCTTGGGTGATATCAGTCCACAGTAAACGTTATCGACTTACGTGAGGTGCTTAAGGTACTGGGACATTGTCTCGACTTCTTTAGGGATTCTTGCTTCAATTGATTGTGGGTACGATATGCTATTGGTGATTCAGCAGACCCTGAGGCGGCGACCATTGACTTGGAATCTTCGCGAAGTGGATCTCATAGAGGGGCTGTAGCTCTTCGAGGGCACCCATTAAGGTCAGGATCTGAGCCAGTCTTAAGACACTGTACAGCTTCATTAAGTTGTTTTCCGTGTGTGTGTGTGCATGTGCGCTGGTGTTTGTACCTGTACTTGATGTATCTTTTATTCGAGATTTTCTTTCCCTGAAATCAGTCTCAGCCTTCATCATTTTATAAGCACTCCAATTCACAGGTTCTATTTTACCCTTCCGTTTCTCCTTCTCTCTCTCCTCCAACGGTGACCTCAACATTTGCAACTGCATGTTACTAAAATTTCCTTCCTCCAGAAAAACATATTCCTTGATTTACATTTTTAACTGCTTTACAGAAACTGGGCCATAATTATTTAGCATATATTGTATTTTTTCTTGACCATTCCGAGTTGTCTGTCGACCCTCTTTTTGTTCGCTCTTGCTGGATCCGATTTTCATGGATATTGGAAAAGTGTTCATCTCTCTCTGTCTGTCTCTCTGTCTGTATATCTGTCTATCTCTCTCTCTCTCTCGCACGATACCAAAATCTTCTCTTTGCCAATATAACTTGCTTTTACCTCTGGAGTTCTCCTCTCATTGGGCGCTACCGCATCATTGCCTTGGTTTTCACAAACCAAGAACCCACGTAACCGGTACAGCTTTGGCGACTCCAACGCTGCCCATGGTGGCTCCAAGTCTCAAACCACCGTTAATCTTGCTGTCCCTTAAACTCTCTAGAGACGGCAATCCTTTCCCTTGAATTTTATTCGAATACCGCGCGAGAGTTCACTGGCGCCTCTTCCTGGTTCATTTATTCTCTTCAAACGAGTCTCTATGTCGGATTACTTTAGCCACAACTCTTACCCCGACCCTATTCGATTCAGAACGCGACTCTGGGGCGATCCACTTATCCCCAGTCCTCTCACGCAAAGGGGCCAATTCAGCACTCGAGATGAAGTGAAAGACCTTCAAGGCAGTGGCGCGTACACCTTCTGGTAATCTTCAAAATCTTACCCAGTCGCAGGGTCCCAGGCGAGCCCCCTAGTTTACTGCCGTGGAATTTCAATCGACTCGACGCAAATGCTACCAAGAGCAAAGAAAAAGTTTATTTTTGAAATTTGCAGAGTGGACCCGACACATTTGCAAGACGCCTCATACAAAGGACGCCTGACGGTTTTCACATATTCCCTTTATACTATATATCGCCTTGCTTTATCACACCTCAAGCCAGGAACCTGGATCAGTCGAGTTCCTTTCCACACATGGAGTTGCTTTTTCTAATTAATTGACTGCTGATATAATAGATTATTGGCCTTGAGAGTCAGCTGTAAATTAGTTTGAACTTTACATTTTCTCTGTCTTTTTGCAAAGTTAGGACTATAGTTATTTGTTTCAACCATGGTTTCACAGATTTCCCAATAAATGATAATTTTCCATTCCAGGGGTTCAGGCTGACAGTGACTCAATAAGTGTGATGGAGTGAGGATGATAGTGACACAATGAGGGTGAGGTGTCAGCGTGGTAGTGACGCAGACTGTGTGAGTGGATCAGGCCGATAGTTGCGCAGTGAGGGGGGTCAGAGTGATAGTGATGCAGTAAGTCTGAGGGATCAGACCGATAGTGACGCAGTAAGTGTGAGGTGGTCAGGCGATAGTGAAGCACTTCGTGTGAGGGGTCAGTGTGACAGTGACGCAGTAAGAGTGAGTGGTCAGGCTGATAGTGACGCAGTAATTGGAAGGAGATCAGGCTGATAGTGATGCAGTAAGCGTTACTGTGTCAGGCTGATCCTGACGCATAAAGTGGGAGGGGACAGGATGATAGTGATGCAGTAAGTGAGATGGGGTCAGGCAGAGACTGACGCAGTGAGGGTGAGACAGTCAGGGTGATAGTGAGGGAGTAAGTGTGTGCGTTCAGGCTGGTAGTGACACAGTAAGTTGAGAGCGTCAGGCTTATAGTGGCCAATAAAAGTGAGGTGTTAGTGGAATAGTGACATAGTAAGTGTGAGGTGTCAGTCTGATAGTGAAGCAGAAAGTGTGTGGGGGTCAGGCTAATAGAGATGCAGCAAGTGTGATGGGGTCAGGCAGATAGTGTCACAGTATGTGTGAGGCGTCAGGCTGATAGTGATGCAGTAAGTGTCCGTGAGTCAGAGTGATCCTAATGCAGGAAGTGAGAGGGGACAGGATGATAGTGACGCAGTGAGTGTGAGGGGGTCAGCGTAATGGTAACGGAATAAGTGTGAGTGTTCAGGCTGATAATGATGCAGTAGGTTGAGGACGTCAGGCTAATACTGGCCAGTAGATGTTAAGTGACAGGGTGATAGTGATGAAGGAAATGTGAGGAGTCAGACTGATGGACACGGTGAAATTGTGAGGGGTGAGGCTGATAGTGATGCTGGAAGTGTGCGAGTGTCAGGCTGATAGTGACGCAGTAAGTGTGTTGGGAGCAGAGTGACAGGAACGCAATAAGTGTGAGCGGCTCTGGATGATAGTGACATGTCAGTATGAGGGGGAGGATGGTAGTGATGCAGTGAGTGTGAGATGTCAGGATGGCAGTGAAGCAGACTGTGTGAATGTGTCATTTGTGATGGTGACAGGGTGACAGTGACGCAGATGCTTTCAGGGGGTCAGGTTGTAGTGATGAAGTAATTGTGAGGGGTCAGGGTGATAGTGACGCAGTGAGTGTGAAATGTCAGTGTGATAGTGACGCAGAACATTTGAGGGGCCAGGCTTATAGTGACGCAGTATGGGCAAGGGGTCAGGGTAACAATGATGTAGATGCTCTCACAGGGCCAGGTTGTAGTAAAGCTGTAAGTGTGAGTGTCTCAGGCTGATAGTGATGAAGTAAATGCGTTGGGGTAAGGTGGATAGGGATGCAGTAAGAGTGCAGGGGTAGTGCTAAAGTGACGCAGTAAATGTGAGTGTTGAAGCTGATAGTGACGCATTAGTTTGAGGGGATCAGGCTGATCTTGACGCAGTAAGTGTGACGTTGTCAGCATGATAGTTACGCTGTAAGTGTATGGGGGCACAATGATCTTGACGCAGTAAGATTGGGGAGTCAGGGTGATAGTGACGCAGTAAGCATGAGTGGGTAAGTCTGATTGTGACGCAGTATATGTGAGGGAGTCAGCCTTGTAGTGGCGCAGTATGTGTGAGATGGTCAGGCTGATATTGATGCAGTTAGTGTGTTGGGGTCAAAGTGATAGTGACGCAATAGGTGTAAGTGGCTCAGGATAATAGTGACACAGTGGGTGTGAGATACCAGTGTGATAGTGACGCAGTAAGTGTAAGGGGTCAGGATGACAGTGACACTAAGTGTAAGGCCCTCAGTGTGATAGTGCCGCAGCAAGTGTGGGGTGTCAGGGTGTAAATGACGTCGTAAGTGAGAGAGGGGCATTGCGATAGTGAAGCAGTAAGTGTGAGGTTGTCAGGCTGATAGTGACACAGTCAATGTGACGGAGCAGTGTTTTAGTGACAAGATAAGAGTGAGGCGTCAGTCTGATAATGACACAATAAATGTGATGGAGTCCGGCTGATAGTGACACAGAACGTGTGAGGGGTCAGACTGATAGTGACACAATAAGTGTAAGGATTCAGGGTGATAGTAACATGGGAAGTGTGAGGGCGTGATTGAAAGGGACGCAATAAGTGTGTGGCGGTTAGGCTCATGGTGACGCAGTAAAACTAAGGCCGGCAAGGTGAAAATGGCAAAGATTGTGTGAGTTGGTCAGGGTGATAGTGACGCAGTAAACGTGAGGAGGTCAGGGTGAGAGTGACGCATGAAATGAGAGAGGATTAGAGTGAGAGCGACGCAGTAAGTATAAAGGGGTCAGGCTGATTTAGGCTGAGGGGGAGAGTTTTAGTTAAACAATCAGTGCGAGGCGTCAGACTGAAACTGATACAAAAAGTATGAGTGGGTCAGGGTGATAGTGACACAGTACGTCTGAGGGGTCAGGCTGATAGTGACACAGTCAGTGTGATGGGGCAGAGTTTTAGTAACATGGTAAGTGTGAGGCTTCAGTCTGATACTGACACAAAAAGTGTGATGGAGGCAGGCTGATAGTGACGCAGTAGGTTTTAGGAGTGAAGGTGATATTAACATAGGAAGTGCGAGGGCGTCACTGATAGTGACGCAATATTTGTGTGGCTGTCAGGTTGATCGTGACGCAGTAAAAATGAGGATGTCACGGTGAAACTGGTGGAGTAAGTGTGAGGATGGCAGATGGACAGTGATGCAGTAAGTGCTAGGGTTTCACGCTGATATTGAAGCATGCAAGTGTGAGGGGCCAGGTTGATAGTGACGCTGTGTGCCGGCGGGTCTGGCTGATAACGACGCAGAAAATGTGAGTGTCTCAGTGTGACAGTGACGCATTATGTGTGAGGGGGTCAGGGTGATAATGGCAGAGAAAGTGTGAGGTGGTCAGGTTGATAGTGATGCTGTAATTGTGAGCTTGGTCAGCGTGATAATGAGGGGCTCAGGCTGATAGCGACACAGCAATTGTGAGGGGATCAGGGTAGTAGTGACGCAAAACGTGTGTGCGGGTCAGGCTAATAGTGATGCAGTACGTGTGAGGTGTCAGGCCGAGAGTGACGCAGTAAAGGTGAGAGCATTGGTGTGCTAGTGACGCAGTAAGTGTGAGCCGCTCAGGATGATAGTGACGCCATAAGTGTGAGGTTTCAGGTAGACACCAATGCGGTAAGTGTGACGTGTTCAAGGTGACAGTGACACAGACACTTTGAAGGTGTCAGATTGAGAGTGACATAGGAAATGTGAGGGGACAGTTTGATAGTGACACAGTAAGTGTAAGGGGTCAGGCTGATAATGATATACTAATTGTGATGGAGTCAGGATAATAGTGGTGCAGTGAGTATGAGTTGTCAGGGTGATAGTGATATACACGGTGTGAGTGGGAGAGAGTTATAGTGATGCATCAAGTATGAGGACGTCAGAGTGATAGTGTGCAGGGTGTGGTTGAAGGTGACGCAAGAAGAGTGAAAGGTTCAGGGTGATCCGGACGCACTAAGTTTTGGGGGGTCAAGGTGATGGTGATGCTGTAAGTATGAGTGGGTCAGTCTGATAGTGACATCGTGCATTTGAAGGGATCAGGCTGGTAGTGATGCAGTAAGCGTGAGGGGGTCAGGCTGATATTGATGCACTAAGTGAGAGAGTGTCAAGGTGATGGTGACGCATCAAGTATGAGCAGGTGAGAGAGAGAGTGACGCCGTTAGTGAGTGGGGTTTCGCTGATAGGGATGCAGTAGGTGCGCATGTGTCAGGGTGTGAGTGATGCAGGAAGTATGAGGGTGCCAGAGGGATAGTGACGCATTAAGTATGAGGCGGTCAGAGTGATTGTGACGCAGTAATTCTGAGGGAATCAGAGAGATACCAACGCAGAAAGCATGAGGGGGTCAGGCTGTTAGTGACGCTGTCAGTGTGAGTGCCTCAGCCTAATAATGATGAAATAAATTTGAGAGAGTAATGCTGATTGTAAGGTGATAAGTGTGAGTGAGTCAGGCAGGTAGTGACGCTGTAAGTGTGAGTGTTGAAGCTCACAGTGAAGCAGTAGTTGTGAGGTGGTCAGTGTGATTGTGACGCAGTAAATGTGAGAGGGTCAAGGTGATAGTGAAATAGTAAGTTTGAGGAGGCAGTGTTGCAGTGACACGGTAAGTGTGAGGCGTCAGTCTGATACTTACATAATAAGTGTGATGGATTCAGGCTGATAGTGACACAGTAAGTGTAAGGAGTCAGGGTGATAGTAACATAGGAAGTGTAAGGGCATGACCGATAGTGACAAAGTAAGTGCTTGGCAGTCAGTCTGATAGTGACGCAGTCAAAATGAGCGTCTCGAAGTGAAAGTGGCGCAGTAAATGTGAGGGCGCCAGATGGATAGTGATGCAGTAAGTTTGAGGGGTTCACGCTGATATTAAGGTGGTAAGTGTGAGGGGTCAGGTCTATAGTGATGCAGTAAGTGTCGGCTGGTCAGGCCGATAGTGATGCATTCAAAGACCAAATATCCAAGGCTCACTGTAGTGCTGAATAGTGAGACTTCTCAAGGCTAAGACAAAAATCAATAGTTTTCATCCTGGTCATAAATCACAATGCTTCATTTTAATATTGTCCTCTCCTGATTCTAGATTCACCAATGAGGGAACAAAATTTAATTGCACCACCTTGTTTATCTCTTCAAATATTTTGCAACTCTCAATGAGATTACCTCTCTTGTTTTGAAACTGTTAAGAAAAGGCGGGATTTGCCCAATTTCAATTCAGAGGACTAACGTTCATCCATGATATCAAGGCTAATCACCATTCGTGGTATTCCTCATATGGCATTAGTATCTTTCCTAAATTGAGGATTATAATTCCTCATACTGTAGTCCAAGTGCGGTCGAACTGAGCCACCATACATTGGAAATAATGCTTCGTTCTCGTGCCCTGAAATCCTTCTGCAGCTCTCACAACAGACTTCTACAACTGCTACTAGACTTCAATGACTTATTAAAAACTTCTCCAAGATGCATTTCTAAAAATCTGTACATAAGACTTTCTACTTCATACCTTCGACAAATAATCTCCACACATTTCCTTCCTGACAAGTATGATAAAGTCAAATCATTGCTATTTATTAGATCATGAGGGACATGGATAGGTTGAGTCGTCACGGTGTTTTCCGGCAGGTGAGGAAGTCAAAATTTAGAAAACATCGGTTTTAGATTAGTGGGTAAGGATTTAAAAGGGATGTCAGGGGCAACTTTTTCAGACGTGTCCAAAATGAGATGCCAGAGAAATTGGTGGAGTCTGATGCAACTGTAACATTGAATGGCATCTGGATGGATATATGAGTAACAAGGTTTAGAGGGATGTGAGCCAAATGTTGGCAAATGGGACCTATTAACTTAGGATATCTGTCCACCATGGTCAAGTTGGAAAGAAGGGCCACTTTCCGTGTTGTATTGTTCAACGACTTGATGACTCGAGAACAACCGCAAAAACTTTGCAAATAATTCCGTCAAGACGATTTCAAGTTCCAAATCTTCGGTTAATCTTCCTCTCTTGTGCTCACAAGTTCATTACCTGATGTCAGAACTTACAGATAAGTTGCTGGATCCATTTCTGTAAATTGGTTCTGCATTCTTTCTAATTTCGATTTTTTTTTTACTAATGTAGCTAGTGTTTATGGAATTTGCATCAATTTTACTAATACCATATTTCGATGAATATTAAAACACAACAGCATATCTAATTTGGCACCAGATGATGAGCAATTGAGTCAAAATCGATCGGACGCAGTGAGACAATGATCCTCTCTTCGTGGTGTACATCCGTGATTCTATAATTCGACGAAGAATCATTCCCACAACTTCAGCTGTGTCAGAATCTAGTTTGCGGTGAAAGCCTGTCAATCTGCTAAGGTAACGTTCGTCTGGGTCTCTGCAAAGGATTTGGCGAAATTTTGGGTCTTGACAATTTGTTCTTCCAACAAATGAATTCAGTTGTTTTACTGTGAAAATTGCCATCCTTGCTGCAGCTGTGATGCCCGAGAGGTTAAGGCGTTGGATTTGAAATCCAATGGGGTCTTCCTGCACAGCTTCGAATCCTGTTCACAGCGTTGAATCTTTTAAAAGTCATTAATTCCTTTGCAGGATTTGGATTTCGTGGAGCTTGAGCTTTGCATTCAATCGAAAGTAAATTTTCAACTGTGAAGAATCCGAAGTAATTTCAAGACTGACCCAGTCATCTAATTGAATAAATTATATGTCGAGACACAAAAAGCCACCAACTTCCAACACGAATCAGTTTCAACACATTTGTCGAACTGTCGTGAAATTTGGATGTTCGGGGTGTGGAATTCAGCAAAACAAGAAGCAATGCAATACACTTAGCTGCAGGTGATGAATCTTTTTTAGGATCAGTTGAAAGTCAAGCTGAGAAAGTTCAACCTAATTTACAGCTGACTCTCAAGGCCAATAATCTATTATATCAGCAGTCAATGAATTAGAAAAAAGCAACTCCATGTGTGGAAAGGAACTCGACTGATCCAGGTTCCTGGCCTGCGATGTGAAAAGGCAAGGCGATATCAGCGGAGTAGAATTTTCTGGAAATATTAGAAATGGAATGTTAACGGTCTTCTGCTGTCCACATTCGTAAGAAACTGTGCATTAAGAACTGAAATTGAAAATTAACGATGAAAATCAGACTTAGCCCTCTGCTTGTGGTGTAGCATTGTTCAGAACAATAGGTTGTTGTTGAGGCTAAAATTGACCAAAATAATCGATGGGGAACTTATCCACGGGCTTCGTTGGAGCAGTTGGTGTGGAGAGCTCAGCTTGAAGAACCAAATGCCAATTATTCATCCTGGCTGTCTGAATTGCTTAGTTAAACATACTCCCAGTTTAATGAAAAAACCTTTGCTATCAGAGTTCGATGTTTCCATGTCAGCATGTTCCGATATGCGAAGACACTCCATGGAGTAGATGTGACTTAAATTTTGACTCTAACGTCAGAGATGTTGGCACATTTCTGCACCAAAACAGCACTACCATTGGTATCAAATCAAACTGAACAAAGGACTAGTCACTTAGACATTTCCTGTCTGCAGACTCTGCCAATGGACCGTTCAGGCCCGATGTAGGAATAGGGCGTGGTGACATCTGTTCGCAAGTGGATCACTTCATTCTTGCTCACGATCCATAAACCGTAATTCATTTTGAACTTCTTCGCCATCAGCATGATAAGTGTTACATAATACACAGGTTTGCTTCTCGAAAGAAAGAGCGAAATCTTATCCAATGCAGACGCAAATTCAAGTTGTCCCTGGTGGACCAGAAGACAGATGTCGCGAAACAAAGTGAATACAGAAAACAATCAATATTTTCTGGGAGTCAAAAAGATGTACTGGAAGAACAGAAACATATATTTGGAACTAAAGTCACATACCACTTCCACAGACTAAATGTTCTTGAACCGTTATCTTAAGTTGACCTTCATGTCCACCATTGCTGCAAAAATTATCTTAACAACTGAGAACTTTGTGTTCTTTGATATTCTCTCCTTCATGTTTCTCTTGATTTTGAAACTAAAACCGAGCAATAGTAATGCACCCTATTTCACTTGCAAAGATCAGAAGAAGATCAATTTATAAGAGAACAGAAATAAAGCTACGTCTGTCTTGCGAGAGAAAACACAGTTACCATTTCGACTCCAAAAAGTCTTCTTCAGAAGTCTGCGCAATGAACTCGAAATAGTAGACCGAAAATGAAAAAAAGAAGCCAAAATACCGCGAATACACCACCCGCAAGTGCATCAAGTCCTACTCGAATATGCCGGATTACTAGCATCAACATCAGTGGAGAATGGAACAAAACTCATTCTGCAGTTGTTTGACGTAGTTTGTAAAGTCAGAAATATGATTCGGTAAAAAGCGCGATGAAAGCGGGATATAGGAACTCTGAAAAAAGCAAGTGCGTGCTTTGCTTTGAAGAAAGTTGGCAGTGATGAAAATGGAAATTAACTACAGTAAGGGGGCTTAATTAATACTCAGCATCGTTGCAACACACAGGGACGCAATTCTTTTTGCTAGGTTTCTGTTCTACCATTTTATAATCACGACTGCTGTCGGGTTTGGTATCCATTCCAAGCTTAGGTGACAGCCTGATGGAAGTTTGCACATTTGCCCAATTTCTTTGTGGTTGCTCTGGTTTGCTGCCACATTCTAAACATTTGCAGGTTATTTGGAATCGCCATTAAACGCACACGGTGACAGAGGCAGTGATGTCTCTGTAATAGGAGTGTCTGGATAGGACGTACTTCAAAGGATTTTTGTGAACTTAAATAGACAGTGTAGGGTTAATCTGCTGTTTCCTGGGTGAGCTACATGGCCAGAGATGGGTCAGCGTCTTCTTCCCTGAGGGAGATACGTTGACAGAGTTGGGTTAGTTGCTCTTACCTGTGTCAGTCACGCAGATACAGTAGGGTCAGTCTGCCCTTCCCTGGGCGAATTTCTTTCACAGAGTGGTAACAGTCTGCTCTTCCCTGCTGAGTGAAATAGAAAGAGCGGGGTCAGTATTCGCCTCCCTCGATAATTTATGTTGACAGTCTGGCTTCCGTCTGGTCCTCCCTGGCGAGTTACATTGGTAGAGTGGGTTTAGTGTTCGTTCATTGGGTGAGTGCCATAGACAGAATGGGATCAGTCTGCTCTTCCCTGAGGGAATTATATTTATAGAGTGGGGTCAGACTGCACTTCAGAGAATGACTTATATTGACAGTGTGGGATCAGTCTGCTGAGTTACAATGAGAGTGTGGGGTCAGTCTGCCCTTCCCTGGATGAGTAACACTGACTGAGTGGCGTCAGTTTGCTCTTCCCTCAGTGAGTTACATTGACAAGGTGGCATCAGGAGTGGCGTCTTTGAGGAGTTGACAAAAGTAACTCGTCCCCTACATCTTTGAGATAATTAGGGATGGGCAGTGAATCTTATCTCATTGTCCCAGAAATGCATTTCTAATAATTGCATTTACTAATTCGACTGCAAGCGGTCGGGAATAATTTGAGGACAGGTGCAGGATAGAATAATTAAAGTCAAATGCACTGATGCCGTGGAGCTGATGGTGCAAGGCTCAGTGTCAGTGCTATTTATTTCTCACTGTTCGCAATGACTCACACACCACTGCTGTCAATCACAACAATGAGCCTGTTCATCTTGGTTTGAAAATCCCTGCGTGTGTATTAACGTGGTTAATGAGACGCGAGAGGAGATGAGCACATCCTCTTTATTGTGTCAGTTTAAACAGATGAAAATATCTGTTGGATGCCAATGCAAGAGGATACTGTCTTTTTCTGTGCCTTTTCAGTGGGGCATGCTCAGCATTGAAATGTCTGTTTTTGCACAAGCAGAGTTTGATTGCCATTCATACTGAGCAACGCTAATACAGAAAACGCGTTTTCGAATTCCTGTGGTCAAGTGGTTCAGACATTGCACATATGGACGACAAATCTGGCTTTTAACGTGGCGCTGTGGCTTAGCTGGTGAAAGCATCTCCCATCACACTGGTGCCTGCTCATTGTATTGAAAGCTCGTTATTTCTCACAAGTATTGTGTTGCTGATCGAGAAACTCAGTGTCCTGTTTGAATTGATTTATATTCTGATTTCGAGTTCCGTCTTCATTCTCCAGATTTAAGTCCAGTAGTGTATGTTGCTCTTTTTACTACTATTTTAACTTGGAGATTCTTCCCGCAGTTCCACAAGCACTTCTGCTTCTCATCCTCTTATTCTCATTCCTTCATTCCCAGATTTGTGGAAATTAAGTGGTGAGGCAGGAGACACTGCAGCATTCCCGGGGAATGTTGTGGTAATGGCACTGACACCACGACATGATCACCTCATTCTCTGCTGTCACCATTCATTGGTTGGACACTAACAGTAAATGCATCCTTCAGCTATCATGTAATTATTTTCTTTTTCTGTTGGATAAGGAATTCAACTTTAACTTCGAAAGAGTCTTTAGATTTTGAGGAAGAAATGTCTCCTTGCCTCAGGTCGAAGTGACAGACGCATTATCCAGAGAATGTGAGACTACTTCGACCGACTCCAACCAGGAGTCAGAAAGCCTCTCAGCAGTTCGAATCTCAAACTGTCTCTGAATGTCAGGCTTTTCAAGAGCAGAAATGGAAAATGAGGGATATGGACAGCCAGAGACTCGGAGAATGTGAAAAAGACCCAGGAGGATACAGAGACAAATATAGAAAGAACAAAGACACATTTTGAGGCAGACACTAAAAGAAACAATTCTCCATTCGGCGTGACTGCTAAATAACGAAAGCAAAAGGAAATGTTGCCATTAAAACATAGCCTTCCACCAGCTCAGGAAAATGAAAGTAGCATGACAGCTGATTAAGTCCTTTTAAATTGCAAATTCGACGTTTGTGAGCTCAAGAGTGATTTTGATAAATATCCTGATTCGACAGGTAAGATTATCATTTTCCCAACAGTATAATCTAGAAATCTATAACTAACCTGTTTCATGTCCATCTAAAAAAAACTCTGTTTCACTCCACAGACGTTGCCAGGTGTAGTGGGTTTCTCTATCAATTCTCGTTTTTAGTTCAGCTTTCCAAAACCTGCATTTTTTTGATTTTTGATAACCTGGCACAAAACCAAGCATTACCAGATTCGGACCAGTGGTCAGAAATACTGATACCACGATATATTTGGAAATAAAACATTCATTCCCTGTCCGAAAATAGAACTAATGCCATGGCAGTTCTAGTTCCAAATCCAACCTACGTCATTACACTGAATGAAGACAGACGCTCTTGCACTTATTCTCAATGGCTTTTCCCTTTCATTTCTGATCAGTTTCACTGCAGATTGTTTTCTACTCGTCTTCAAGTTTTGCAGAATGGGAAAGCCCATTTGGCCCATGGTGCAGTCTGGTTTAAAGACATTCGTCTATTCCATTCCCAGTTTCTAGCTTTGGTCCATAAACTTCTGTGCTCTGATGTTTCCAGTGCAAATGGCAGTGAGGTTCTCACTTTGATCTTAGATGACACAACAATGAGATTGAAGTTTGACATAGTCACACTGTGTTATTACCCACGTCGTGTCTCCCACAGAAAGAGACACAGACACATTCCCCGAGAGTGGCAGAGTTCTCAGAATTTGACCAGCTCCTTGTGCTTCACTTCAGCTGTCCGCTCCAACATGCAAGCTCAACCGCCAAAAGGCAGCTTTTGGTTGAACCAAAGCCAGTTTTACAGACAATGAGAGACGTTGATCTGAGCTAGAATTTGAAGTGGGCTAAAGAAATGTAAATTCGAAAACCCAAACCCTTCCGTTCCTAACAGACAACAGGAATGGACTAGCACGCTGCATCCTCATGATTTTAAATGCGAACCGATAATCCCCTAACTCGATGTCAGGCGTGTTACCAATTCTGTCACTGACCCAAAGACCATGTTTGGCTGTGACAGTTTGTCTCTAGGTAATGTAAACGTCCACATCAGGGAAACAGCATTCACAAGGTGAAAAATCAGCAAACATAATCACCGTAACTGTTTCACTTGGAATTCCCCACTCTGTGAACCATTTCATTTCACTGTACTTTCATATTTGAAGTTTTTTACATTCCAGAGCCTGAACTAATTCAGCGAGAAACCACTGGTCATTTCGAGCCCGTTATCTGAAATGAGGCGAGTTGAACGATGCCTTTCTTGCTGCCAAAACATCAGCACAGCTCAAAACGAGCTCGTGTTTGCATCAGTCTTTACTTAACTTGCTGCAGTATATCTGCTGAACAACATCAGATTATCACAGCGTTGACTTCTTCACATTGAAACCAAGGGTGATAATATGAACCGACTTGGAAACTTGGAGAGAGAAACACTGCTGACGAAGACGATTATGACGTGAAGAGCAGGCACGAGAGTTTGTACAGGTCCCAGAGGCTACTGCAGTATCAATGGACATCCCTGCATACGAGTCTGATTTTGCATTGCCCAGAACAGGCTTTCATTCCCAGTCAGGAGATGTAGATTTAATTCTCTTCTTGTGAATTATCCGAATGAAAACTAAATCCTGGCTGCACCCAGAACACACACACGGATCCTGCCAGAACAATTCAGAGATCGATCAGCATCTGTCTAGAAGGACAATGGCAGCAAATACAAGCGAAAGCTATCACAGCAATTACCGCTCCAAGGTTCTCGCGTTTCTCAGTTGAAAATATTTCGCTGTTCCTTCAATGTCACGACGTCTAAACCCTTGCCTCATGGCATCATGCCTGTACCCCGCTACTGAGGACATCCAGGGTTATGCGGAGAAACTCAAAATCTCAATCTCTCGAGTAATTAGGGATTGACGGTGCATCCCATCACATTGAGCAATGACTTTATCCCAGTAATACTTTTCCTAAAGCTGCAGTTTCTAAGGGAAAACTTGCAAGCTGTCGGGAATAAGTTGAGAAGTGGAACGGACGAGAGGAAAATGTGAAAGGCAATGATGACTGGGAGGCATGAGACAGCAAGTGAGTGAGGAGCTGGTGTTGCAACGTTCAATGTCAGTGTCAGTATTTACTGACCACTATTCACTCAGACTCACACACCACTCCTTAACAATTCACCGCAATGAGCCCATTCCTCTTAGTGTGAGTTTACCTTTGCGGATATTAATGCAGTTAAAGGTGCCCAAGAGAATGGATGGATCCGCGTTATCCTGTCAGTTTAAACAGTCTAAGTTATCAGTTTACAACAAAAGCAATAAGAGATTGCCTCTTCCTGTGCATTTTCAGTGGAGAATATCCAGCTTTGAACTCTTCTGCATAACCAGAGGCTGTTTTAAATTTACACCGAGTAACTGTGAAACACACAAAAAATGAGTCCAAGTTCCTGTGTTCGAATAGTCAAGTAAATGCACGCATAGTTTTGAATCGTTGAGCTTGGGCAGTCCCTCAGCCTTAGTTAATGAAAGTTCCTGTGAAAAAACAGCCGAATATGGGATCAAATCCTGACATCTCACTGTTTATAGGTCTTTCATGAAAAACAGAGTTACCGACTTCACCTGTGGGAATTCAAATCAATGACTGGACCGAGGTTATAGTTTAAAGCCAGTTCCTTCGACACCTCTGCCACACTGCCACACAAAGCCCCGCAACCACGTTTTTCATGATTTGTGTTTCAGCATCGCCTCACTTCAGGCACTTACGCACATGCACTTTCAATGGCGAACTTGGCGTAAGTTTGATAATATTTATGAGGATGTTGCAAGGCATACAGTGTTTGGACTGTCGCGTAAAGCTGAACAGGATGTGAAAATTTTCCCTGGAGATTGAGGGCTGAGAGATGGGCTTACAGAGGTTTATATCAATATGAAGGAGACGGTAGACTAAATGGTCAATGACTATTTCTTCCCAAGGCAGGCAAGTTCAAAACAAGGGAACAATGTTTTAAGGGGAGAGTGGTAAAATTTAAGAGGGATCTGAAGGACATTGTTTTTTTCACTCAGAAAGGTTTGCGTGTTTGGAATGAGTTGTCAGATTTAGTGGTGGATTCTGGTATACTCTCAACATTTCAAAGGCATATGGATCTGTATACAGACAGGAAAGTTGAAAAAGAATAAACTTGAAAATTTGGCAAATAGAGCGTTTGTTTACGGGCTCAGCCCCTCTGAGATGCTGCAGTGGCGAACACCAGTTTGAATCGGCACTCATCACTTGGTCTGTGCATTGGGCTAGTTTTCCAGAAGATGGTTAGATTAGCTTCCCTACAGTATGGAAACAGGCCCTTCAGCGCAACGAGTCCACACCGACCCTCCAAAGATTAACCCACCCAGACCAATTTCCCTCGAACTAATGCACCGATCATTATGGGCAAATTAGCATGTCAAATTCACCTGCCCTGCACATCTTTGGAGTGTGGGAAGAAACCCACGCAGACGCAGAGAGAATGTGCAAACTACGCACAGGAATCAAACGTGGAACACTTGTGCTGTGAGGCAGCAGTGCTAACCACTGAGCCGCGGTGCCGCCCTAAAAGGGGATGGAGAACGCAGCTAGCAACCCCGCAATCTCTCGCATGCAAAGCGAGTACTCTCCCATTTGAGATAGTTCCCACAGGCTGCTTCAATTAAAACCAGCAACGAATCAATTTTTTCTGGTATTAGGCTGCCAATGACCATTTTTCTTGACACATTCCCAAATTTTCAGTGGGAGATTTTGGCTGCGGAAAATACCTCACAAATCATGTTGCCCGTGCAACTCTCCAGCGAAACCAAAAACTGACAACTTATGAACAGAAGCAGAACTGACCAAGAGAACCTATTTTCAGACACACGGACTCATGAATGCTGTCTGTTAGGCAGAGCGAGTCGTCTGAGTCATGAGCTGCTCACACAAATTAAGCGAGACAATTCCAAATGGTGCTTTCAACGTACTGGCGCCTTAGTGCACCAATACTTCCAGGAAAGTGCTCAAGTTACATGAATCAGAACTGACTAACAATGAACCATGAAACGTGAAGATTACCAATTACAGTCACGATTAGATGAGGTTAACAATTGGGCTGATGTCTCCACCAGGTCGAGAGGACCAATCACCAGCCTCTCTCATCAGGACAGAAATTATGGAAATTAGGGAAAAGTAACCAAGTTTCATATCGCAATTTCCCTCCTTTTCGCAACAACAACAGAAAACTGCGAGCAGATTCAATTTCACATCAACAGGGAAATAAATATCTCCATTCACTTTCAGAGAAACGGTGAAAACTGCAAATTGTCTGGAATATGAATGATTGGCGCAGCCTGTTTTTGAGTTGCATATTCCCAGAACATGAGAGAGCGGATTGGTCCAGGATCACTCCCATCTTCTGTTTCAGAATCAACAGGTCCGGTCGCATCTTGAAAATGAAAACCGAATGAGATTTCGGGACTGGTGACACATCTTTTTCAATCTTCATGTCCCTCTGCCTTTCTACAAACTTCCTTTTTATTGAATATATCCTGACTTTATATTCAGCTTCACTTTTATTGCTTCCTCTCCAAACATTTTCCCAGTCTCTAAAATGGTATCATGCTTGTTCTATCTCTCACTTTGCCCAGGAATTCCAACTGAACAAATAACTCTGTTTCTATTTCCTTAGATACCAGATGGCCAGAGATTGGAAGACATAGGATCGGTTAGCGCTTTCAGAATATCTAATCTGCTTCATCATTCGATCTTGGCTAATATCGTTCTTAACCCCATTCTCCAGTCCTCTACCTGAACACTTAATCCCTAGTCTTAGGATCCAGTCTTTTTCCCAGAGTGGGTCCTCATCTGTCCCAAAACTCTCCACATGTGTTGGCAGCTGTTACACCGTGTCTACGTGTCATCAATCTCAGTTTCATATCATGATCGATGGGGTTTTATTGCATTCTCATCAGCAAACCTTGTTTTGAATTTACTCGCCAAAAACTACTGTAGCGGTGAAAAGAATATAATTCCGAATACCTGATGCGTGAAATTCATTTTCAAATTTCTATTCGCAGTGGTCCTTCATATGTGGCGATGTCTATATCACTGCTGGCCATCCTGTTTAAGAGTGCCGTTACATATGTTCCTCTGTCTTGGCGCTGCAGGGAAAATTGTCTGCGCCTTTTTAGCCAATATTTCCTGGATATTTCAACATGGTATATTTTATTTTTTCAATCATGTCCTCTTTAAGGATACAGTTACCGGGCACTGATCCTTTCTGTAACAACAGTACCGCATTTGCTTGACATGCGAAGGTGGCCTGGATCAGTAACAAGGAGAGCATTCATTTCCTTCTGTCACAGCGAACACTGCATTCATGATTTTAGTCTCTGTCAAATGCAGCCGAAAATGTGCTCTGAAAGCTTCATTTGAACGCTGTCTGGCGTTTCTCAACGTGTGTCAACCAAAACCAGAAATCCTCAATCATAGTTTGGAGCAGTTCACATATTCGAGTTTCGAAGCAGCAGGCACGGATACAGTTCATTCAGTCAACCACAGAAATGAAAAGATTTACAGGCACAGATGAACTATCGACTCTTGTTCTCATACTGTTACTAATATTACCGTGTGGCCTGAAGTCTAAGCCATATTGTAACTGAAAATTTGGAAATCACAGACAGGCTGCCGAATGAGGCATTATGTATTTTGTTTTCTTGTTCTCACAGAGTTCCAGGAAAGTATGACAGCGAGGGAGAGGAATGCAAGTCAAGTGCAGCTCTGGTGAAACACCTTCTGTCTGATTCAGTCATCAACAAGAAACGTGAATGCGACTAAAGCGGGAAACCTTTTCACAACTCGAACAAAGAGCAATCACGAACAGTGACCACCTCTTTGACATTTCAGATCGTCTTTGACCTTCCCTGAATATGTATAGAAACTAATTTTTGTACACCTCAAAGTGAGAAGTGTTTGATATACCGACAATAAGTGAGTCGCATTTCCTTGATTGCCACATAGGTTTCCAACTCAGCTTGCAGCCAGGTGGCAGTTGCTCATGGCTCTGCTGGATAATGCACTATTATAGAGAAAGAAAAGGAAAGTTGGAACTCTTATTGGCTCTGGGTTTCGAATAATCTTGCTACGTGTTCTGCCATTCTCGGATTCCTGTACTAAATCAGTTTTTCAGTTCATCCGAGATGCAGGAGAGTCAGCGTTTCTGGCAGGAGCAGAATTCATCATCTCCAGTGATCACTTTATCTGAAGAGAGAAAATGAGCAAAGTTTCACACAGCGACTAATCGGAATTGCATTCCGTTTCAGCATGGTAGCAGGTATGGGCTCGCAAATTCAAAGCCAGATTTGCTGATGAGAACAACAAGCACTACCGCTCAGATAGAGCCATTCCTTTCCACCGCTTATTCTGCAGATCTGGTGCAGTTGCTGTGAGTATGCTGCAGGGTATCATCAGCTACATGCTCTTGGGTTTCCGGTTTTGGCCTGTGTGCCGCGTGGCTGAGCAACCTGAGACTCTGATATCAGATTCCAGTTCTTAAGAAGGCTTGTGTTTGCATCCCTGCTCGGCCACGTGTGCTAAAGGATTAAGCTGGCAACGTATTGCAGGGATGAGTTTTGTTAAAATTGAACAGAAAAAAAAACAGTCATTTCTTCTAACCCGGCTCTGATGTGGCACAGCAGAAAACAACCAACATGTCAGTGCCCATGTTTTCCCCTTCTGCTGTAGTTGTCACGTTCCTCTCCAGCTCGAAAGGCCACCAGCATAATATGCAACTCAAAAACAGGCTGCGCCAATCATTCATATTCCAGACAATTTGCAGTTTTCACCGTTTCTCTGAAAGTGAATGGAGATATTTATTTCCCTGTTGATGTGAAATTGAATCTGCTCGCAGTTTTCTGTTGTTGTTGCGAAAAGGAGGGAAATTGCGATATGAAACTTGGTTACTTTTCCCTAATTTCCATAATTTCTGTCCTGATGAGAGAGGCTGGTGATTGGTCCTCTCGACCTGGTGGAGACATCAGCCCAATTGTTAACCTCATCTAATCGTGACTGTAATTGGTAATCTTCACGTTTCATGGTTCATTGTTAGTCAGTTCTGATTCATGTAACTTGAGCACTTTCCTGGAAGTATTGGTGCACTAAGGCGCCAGTACGTTGAAAGCACCATTTGGAATTGTCTCGCTTAATTTGTGTGAGCAGCTCATGACTCAGACGACTCGCTCTGCCTAACAGACAGCATTCATGAGTCCGTGTGTCTGAAAATAGGTTCTCTTGGTCAGTTCTGCTTCTGTTCATAAGTTGTCAGTTTTTGGTTTCGCTGGAGAGTTGCACGGGCAACATGATTTGTGAGGTATTTTCCGCAGCCAAAATCTCCCACTGAAAATTTGGGAATGTGTCAAGAAAAATGGTCATTGGCAGCCTAATACCAGAAAAAATTGATTCGTTGCTGGTTTTAATTGAAGCAGCCTGTGGGAACTATCTCAAATGGGAGAGTACTCGCTTTGCATGCGAGAGATTGCGGGGTTACTAGCTGCGTTCTCCATCCCCTTTTAGGGCGGCACCGCGGCTCAGTGGTTAGCACTGCTGCCTCACAGCACAAGTGTTCCACGTTTGATTCCTGTGCGTAGTTTGCACATTCTCTCTGCGTCTGCGTGGGTTTCTTCCCACACTCCAAAGATGTGCAGGGCAGGTGAATTTGACATGCTAATTTGCCCATAATGATCGGTGCATTAGTTCGAGGGAAATTGGTCTGGGTGGGTTAATCTTTGGAGGGTCGGTGTGGACTCGTTGCGCTGAAGGGCCTGTTTCCATACTGTAGGGAAGCTAATCTAACCATCTTCTGGAAAACTAGCCCAATGCACAGACCAAGTGATGAGTGCCGATTCAAACTGGTGTTCGCCACTGCAGCATCTCAGAGGGGCTGAGCCCGTAAACAAACGCTCTATTTGCCAAATTTTCAAGTTTATTCTTTTTCAACTTTCCTGTCTGTATACAGATCCATATGCCTTTGAAATGTTGAGAGTATACCAGAATCCACCACTAAATCTGACAACTCATTCCAAACACGCAAACCTTTCTGAGTGAAAAAAACAATGTCCTTCAGATCCCTCTTAAATTTTACCACTCTCCCCTTAAAACATTGTTCCCTTGTTTTGAACTTGCCTGCCTTGGGAAGAAATAGTCATTGACCATTTAGTCTACCGTCTCCTTCATATTGATATAAACCTCTGTAAGCCCATCTCTCAGCCCTCAATCTCCAGGGAAAATTTTCACATCCTGTTCAGCTTTACGCGACAGTCCAAACACTGTATGCCTTGCAACATCCTCATAAATATTATCAAACTTACGCCAAGTTCGCCATTGAAAGTGCATGTGCGTAAGTGCCTGAAGTGAGGCGATGCTGAAACACAAATCATGAAAAACGTGGTTGCGGGGCTTTGTGTGGCAGTGTGGCAGAGGTGTCGAAGGAACTGGCTTTAAACTATAACCTCGGTCCAGTCATTGATTTGAATTCCCACAGGTGAAGTCGGTAACTCTGTTTTTCATGAAAGACCTATAAACAGTGAGATGTCAGGATTTGATCCCATATTCGGCTGTTTTTTCACAGGAACTTTCATTAACTAAGGCTGAGGGACTGCCCAAGCTCAACGATTCAAAACTATGTGTGCATTTACTTGACTATTCGAACACAGGAACTTGGACTCATTTTTTGTGTGTTTCACAGTTACTCGGTGTAAATTTAAAACAGCCTCTGGTTATGCAGAAGAGTTCAAAGCTGGATATTCTCCACTGAAAATGCACAGGAAGAGGCAATCTCTTATTGCTTTTGTTGTAAACTGATAACTTAGACTGTTTAAACTGACAGGATAACGCGGATCCATCCATTCTCTTGGGCACCTTTAACTGCATTAATATCCGCAAAGGTAAACTCACACTAAGAGGAATGGGCTCATTGCGGTGAATTGTTAAGGAGTGGTGTGTGAGTCTGAGTGAATAGTGGTCAGTAAATACTGACACTGACATTGAACGTTGCAACACCAGCTCCTCACTCACTTGCTGTCTCATGCCTCCCAGTCATCATTGCCTTTCACATTTTCCTCTCGTCCGTTCCACTTCTCAACTTATTCCCGACAGCTTGCAAGTTTTCCCTTAGAAACTGCAGCTTTAGGAAAAGTATTACTGGGATAAAGTCATTGCTCAATGTGATGGGATGCACCGTCAATCCCTAATTACTCGAGAGATTGAGATTTTGAGTTTCTCCGCATAACCCTGGATGTCCTCAGTAGCGGGGTACAGGCATGATGCCATGAGGCAAGGGTTTAGACGTCGTGACATTGAAGGAACAGCGAAATATTTTCAACTGAGAAACGCGAGAACCTTGGAGCGGTAATTGCTGTGATAGCTTTCGCTTGTATTTGCTGCCATTGTCCTTCTAGACAGATGCTGATCGATCTCTGAATTGTTCTGGCAGGATCCGTGTGTGTGTTCTGGGTGCAGCCAGGATTTAGTTTTCATTCGGATAATTCACAAGAAGAGAATTAAATCTACATCTCCTGACTGGGAATGAAAGCCTGTTCTGGGCAATGCAAAATCAGACTCGTATGCAGGGATGTCCATTGATACTGCAGTAGCCTCTGGGACCTGTACAAACTCTCGTGCCTGCTCTTCACGTCATAATCGTCTTCGTCAGCAGTGTTTCTCTCTCCAAGTTTCCAAGTCGGTTCATATTATCACCCTTGGTTTCAATGTGAAGAAGTCAACGCTGTGATAATCTGATGTTGTTCAGCAGATATACTGCAGCAAGTTAAGTAAAGACTGATGCAAACACGAGCTCGTTTTGAGCTGTGCTGATGTTTTGGCAGCAAGAAAGGCATCGTTCAACTCGCCTCATTTCAGATAACGGGCTCGAAATGACCAGTGGTTTCTCGCTGAATTAGTTCAGGCTCTGGAATGTAAAAAACTTCAAATATGAAAGTACAGTGAAATGAAATGGTTCACAGAGTGGGGAATTCCAAGTGAAACAGTTACGGTGATTATGTTTGCTGATTTTTCACCTTGTGAATGCTGTTTCCCTGATGTGGACGTTTACATTACCTAGAGACAAACTGTCACAGCCAAACATGGTCTTTGGGTCAGTGACAGAATTGGTAACACGCCTGACATCGAGTTAGGGGATTATCGGTTCGCATTTAAAATCATGAGGATGCAGCGTGCTAGTCCATTCCTGTTGTCTGTTAGGAACGGAAGGGTTTGGGTTTTCGAATTTACATTTCTTTAGCCCACTTCAAATTCTAGCTCAGATCAACGTCTCTCATTGTCTGTAAAACTGGCTTTGGTTCAACCAAAAGCTGCCTTTTGGCGGTTGAGCTTGCATGTTGGAGCGGACAGCTGAAGTGAAGCACAAGGAGCTGGTCAAATTCTGAGAACTCTGCCACTCTCGGGGAATGTGTCTGTGTCTCTTTCTGTGGGAGACACGACGTGGGTAATAACACAGTGTGACTATGTCAAACTTCAATCTCATTGTTGTGTCATCTAAGATCAAAGTGAGAACCTCACTGCCATTTGCACTGGAAACATCAGAGCACAGAAGTTTATGGACCAAAGCTAGAAACTGGGAATGGAATAGACGAATGTCTTTAAACCAGACTGCACCATGGGCCAAATGGGCTTTCCCATTCTGCAAAACTTGAAGACGAGTAGAAAACAATCTGCAGTGAAACTGATCAGAAATGAAAGGGAAAAGCCATTGAGAATAAGTGCAAGAGCGTCTGTCTTCATTCAGTGTAATGACGTAGGTTGGATTTGGAACTAGAACTGCCATGGCATTAGTTCTATTTTCGGACAGGGAATGAATGTTTTATTTCCAAATATATCGTGGTATCAGTATTTCTGACCACTGGTCCGAATCTGGTAATGCTTGGTTTTGTGCCAGGTTATCAAAAATCAAAAAAATGCAGGTTTTGGAAAGCTGAACTAAAAACGAGAATTGATAGAGAAACCCACTACACCTGGCAACGTCTGTGGAGTGAAACAGAGTTTTTTTTAGATGGACATGAAACAGGTTAGTTATAGATTTCTAGATTATACTGTTGGGAAAATGATAATCTTACCTGTCGAATCAGGATATTTATCAAAATCACTCTTGAGCTCACAAACGTCGAATTTGCAATTTAAAAGGACTTAATCAGCTGTCATGCTACTTTCATTTTCCTGAGCTGGTGGAAGGCTATGTTTTAATGGCAACATTTCCTTTTGCTTTCGTTATTTAGCAGTCACGCCGAATGGAGAATTGTTTCTTTTAGTGTCTGCCTCAAAATGTGTCTTTGTTCTTTCTATATTTGTCTCTGTATCCTCCTGGGTCTTTTTCACATTCTCCGAGTCTCTGGCTGTCCATATCCCTCATTTTCCATTTCTGCTCTTGAAAAGCCTGACATTCAGAGACAGTTTGAGATTCGAACTGCTGAGAGGCTTTCTGACTCCTGGTTGGAGTCGGTCGAAGTAGTCTCACATTCTCTGGATAATGCGTCTGTCACTTCGACCTGAGGCAAGGAGACATTTCTTCCTCAAAATCTAAAGACTCTTTCGAAGTTAAAGTTGAATTCCTTATCCAACAGAAAAAGAAAATAATTACATGATAGCTGAAGGATGCATTTACTGTTAGTGTCCAACCAATGAATGGTGACAGCAGAGAATGAGGTGATCATGTCGTGGTGTCAGTGCCATTACCACAACATTCCCCGGGAATGCTGCAGTGTCTCCTGCCTCACCACTTAATTTCCACAAATCTGGGAATGAAGGAATGAGAATAAGAGGATGAGAAGCAGAAGTGCTTGTGGAACTGCGGGAAGAATCTCCAAGTTAAAATAGTAGTAAAAAGAGCAACATACACTACTGGACTTAAATCTGGAGAATGAAGACGGAACTCGAAATCAGAATATAAATCAATTCAAACAGGACACTGAGTTTCTCGATCAGCAACACAATACTTGTGAGAAATAACGAGCTTTCAATACAATGAGCAGGCACCAGTGTGATGGGAGATGCTTTCACCAGCTAAGCCACAGCGCCACGTTAAAAGCCAGATTTGTCGTCCATATGTGCAATGTCTGAACCACTTGACCACAGGAATTCGAAAACGCGTTTTCTGTATTAGCGTTGCTCAGTATGAATGGCAATCAAACTCTGCTTGTGCAAAAACAGACATTTCAATGCTGAGCATGCCCCACTGAAAAGGCACAGAAAAAGACAGTATCCTCTTGCATTGGCATCCAACAGATATTTTCATCTGTTTAAACTGACACAATAAAGAGGATGTGCTCATCTCCTCTCGCGTCTCATTAACCACGTTAATACACACGCAGGGATTTTCAAACCAAGATGAACAGGCTCATTGTTGTGATTGACAGCAGTGGTGTGTGAGTCATTGCGAACAGTGAGAAATAAATAGCACTGACACTGAGCCTTGCACCATCAGCTCCACGGCATCAGTGCATTTGACTTTAATTATTCTATCCTGCACCTGTCCTCAAATTATTCCCGACCGCTTGCAGTCGAATTAGTAAATGCAATTATTAGAAATGCATTTCTGGGACAATGAGATAAGATTCACTGCCCATCCCTAATTATCTCAAAGATGTAGGGGACGAGTTACTTTTGTCAACTCCTCAAAGACGCCACTCCTGATGCCACCTTGTCAATGTAACTCACTGAGGGAAGAGCAAACTGACGCCACTCAGTCAGTGTTACTCATCCAGGGAAGGGCAGACTGACCCCACACTCTCATTGTAACTCAGCAGACTGATCCCACACTGTCAATATAAGTCATTCTCTGAAGTGCAGTCTGACCCCACTCTATAAATATAATTCCCTCAGGGAAGAGCAGACTGATCCCATTCTGTCTATGGCACTCACCCAATGAACGAACACTAAACCCACTCTACCAATGTAACTCGCCAGGGAGGACCAGACGGAAGCCAGACTGTCAACATAAATTATCGAGGGAGGCGAATACTGACCCCGCTCTTTCTATTTCACTCAGCAGGGAAGAGCAGACTGTTACCACTCTGTGAAAGAAATTCGCCCAGGGAAGGGCAGACTGACCCTACTGTATCTGCGTGACTGACACAGGTAAGAGCAACTAACCCAACTCTGTCAACGTATCTCCCTCAGGGAAGAAGACGCTGACCCATCTCTGGCCATGTAGCTCACCCAGGAAACAGCAGATTAACCCTACACTGTCTATTTAAGTTCACAAAAATCCTTTGAAGTACGTCCTATCCAGACACTCCTATTACAGAGACATCACTGCCTCTGTCACCGTGTGCGTTTAATGGCGATTCCAAATAACCTGCAAATGTTTAGAATGTGGCAGCAAACCAGAGCAACCACAAAGAAATTGGGCAAATGTGCAAACTTCCATCAGGCTGTCACCTAAGCTTGGAATGGATACCAAACCCGACAGCAGTCGTGATTATAAAATGGTAGAACAGAAACCTAGCAAAAAGAATTGCGTCCCTGTGTGTTGCAACGATGCTGAGTATTAATTAAGCCCCCTTACTGTAGTTAATTTCCATTTTCATCACTGCCAACTTTCTTCAAAGCAAAGCACGCACTTGCTTTTTTCAGAGTTCCTATATCCCGCTTTCATCGCGCTTTTTACCGAATCATATTTCTGACTTTACAAACTACGTCAAACAACTGCAGAATGAGTTTTGTTCCATTCTCCACTGATGTTGATGCTAGTAATCCGGCATATTCGAGTAGGACTTGATGCACTTGCGGGTGGTGTATTCGCGGTATTTTGGCTTCTTTTTTTCATTTTCGGTCTACTATTTCGAGTTCATTGCGCAGACTTCTGAAGAAGACTTTTTGGAGTCGAAATGGTAACTGTGTTTTCTCTCGCAAGACAGACGTAGCTTTATTTCTGTTCTCTTATAAATTGATCTTCTTCTGATCTTTGCAAGTGAAATAGGGTGCATTACTATTGCTCGGTTTTAGTTTCAAAATCAAGAGAAACATGAAGGAGAGAATATCAAAGAACACAAAGTTCTCAGTTGTTAAGATAATTTTTGCAGCAATGGTGGACATGAAGGTCAACTTAAGATAACGGTTCAAGAACATTTAGTCTGTGGAAGTGGTATGTGACTTTAGTTCCAAATATATGTTTCTGTTCTTCCAGTACATCTTTTTGACTCCCAGAAAATATTGATTGTTTTCTGTATTCACTTTGTTTCGCGACATCTGTCTTCTGGTCCACCAGGGACAACTTGAATTTGCGTCTGCATTGGATAAGATTTCGCTCTTTCTTTCGAGAAGCAAACCTGTGTATTATGTAACACTTATCATGCTGATGGCGAAGAAGTTCAAAATGAATTACGGTTTATGGATCGTGAGCAAGAATGAAGTGATCCACTTGCGAACAGATGTCACCACGCCCTATTCCTACATCGGGCCTGAACGGTCCATTGGCAGAGTCTGCAGACAGGAAATGTCTAAGTGACTAGTCCTTTGTTCAGTTTGATTTGATACCAATGGTAGTGCTGTTTTGGTGCAGAAATGTGCCAACATCTCTGACGTTAGAGTCAAAATTTAAGTCACATCTACTCCATGGAGTGTCTTCGCATATCGGAACATGCTGACATGGAAACATCGAACTCTGATAGCAAAGGTTTTTTCATTAAACTGGGAGTATGTTTAACTAAGCAATTCAGACAGCCAGGATGAATAATTGGCATTTGGTTCTTCAAGCTGAGCTCTCCACACCAACTGCTCCAACGAAGCCCGTGGATAAGTTCCCCATCGATTATTTTGGTCAATTTTAGCCTCAACAACAACCTATTGTTCTGAACAATGCTACACCACAAGCAGAGGGCTAAGTCTGATTTTCATCGTTAATTTTCAATTTCAGTTCTTAATGCACAGTTTCTTACGAATGTGGACAGCAGAAGACCGTTAACATTCCATTTCTAATATTTCCAGAAAATTCTACTCCGCTGATATCGCCTTGCCTTTTCACATCGCAGGCCAGGAACCTGGATCAGTCGAGTTCCTTTCCACACATGGAGTTGCTTTTTTCTAATTCATTGACTGCTGATATAATAGATTATTGGCCTTGAGAGTCAGCTGTAAATTAGGTTGAACTTTCTCAGCTTGACTTTCAACTGATCCTAAAAAAGATTCATCACCTGCAGCTAAGTGTATTGCATTGCTTCTTGTTTTGCTGAATTCCACACCCCGAACATCCAAATTTCACGACAGTTCGACAAATGTGTTGAAACTGATTCGTGTTGGAAGTTGGTGGCTTTTTGTGTCTCGACATATAATTTATTCAATTAGATGACTGGGTCAGTCTTGAAATTACTTCGGATTCTTCACAGTTGAAAATTTACTTTCGATTGAATGCAAAGCTCAAGCTCCACGAAATCCAAATCCTGCAAAGGAATTAATGACTTTTAAAAGATTCAACGCTGTGAACAGGATTCGAAGCTGTGCAGGAAGACCCCATTGGATTTCAAATCCAACGCCTTAACCTCTCGGGCATCACAGCTGCAGCAAGGATGGCAATTTTCACAGTAAAACAACTGAATTCATTTGTTGGAAGAACAAATTGTCAAGACCCAAAATTTCGCCAAATCCTTTGCAGAGACCCAGACGAACGTTACCTTAGCAGATTGACAGGCTTTCACCGCAAACTAGATTCTGACACAGCTGAAGTTGTGGGAATGATTCTTCGTCGAATTATAGAATCACGGATGTACACCACGAAGAGAGGATCATTGTCTCACTGCGTCCGATCGATTTTGACTCAATTGCTCATCATCTGGTGCCAAATTAGATATGCTGTTGTGTTTTAATATTCATCGAAATATGGTATTAGTAAAATTGATGCAAATTCCATAAACACTAGCTACATTAGTAAAAAAAAAATCGAAATTAGAAAGAATGCAGAACCAATTTACAGAAATGGATCCAGCAACTTATCTGTAAGTTCTGACATCAGGTAATGAACTTGTGAGCACAAGAGAGGAAGATTAACCGAAGATTTGGAACTTGAAATCGTCTTGACGGAATTATTTGCAAAGTTTTTGCGGTTGTTCTCGAGTCATCAAGTCGTTGAACAATACAACACGGAAAGTGGCCCTTCTTTCCAACTTGACCATGGTGGACAGATATCCTAAGTTAATAGGTCCCATTTGCCAACATTTGGCTCACATCCCTCTAAACCTTGTTACTCATATATCCATCCAGATGCCATTCAATGTTACAGTTGCATCAGACTCCACCAATTTCTCTGGCATCTCATTTTGGACACGTCTGAAAAAGTTGCCCCTGACATCCCTTTTAAATCCTTACCCACTAATCTAAAACCGATGTTTTCTAAATTTTGACTTCCTCACCTGCCGGAAAACACCGTGACGACTCAACCTATCCATGTCCCTCATGATCTAATAAATAGCAATGATTTGACTTTATCATACTTGTCAGGAAGGAAATGTGTGGAGATTATTTGTCGAAGGTATGAAGTAGAAAGTCTTATGTACAGATTTTTAGAAATGCATCTTGGAGAAGTTTTTAATAAGTCATTGAAGTCTAGTAGCAGTTGTAGAAGTCTGTTGTGAGAGCTGCAGAAGGATTTCAGGGCACGAGAACGAAGCATTATTTCCAATGTATGGTGGCTCAGTTCGACCGCACTTGGACTACAGTATGAGGAATTATAATCCTCAATTTAGGAAAGATACTAATGCCATATGAGGAATACCACGAATGGTGATTAGCCTTGATATCATGGATGAACGTTAGTCCTCTGAATTGAAATTGGGCAAATCCCGCCTTTTCTTAACAGTTTCAAAACAAGAGAGGTAATCTCATTGAGAGTTGCAAAATATTTGAAGAGATAAACAAGGTGGTGCAATTAAATTTTGTTCCCTCATTGGTGAATCTAGAATCAGGAGAGGACAATATTAAAATGAAGCATTGTGATTTATGACCAGGATGAAAACTATTGATTTTTGTCTTAGCCTTGAGAAGTCTCACTATTCAGCACTACAGTGAGCCTTGGATATTTGGTCTTTGAATGCATCACTATCGGCCTGACCAGCCGACACTTACTGCATCACTATAGACCTGACCCCTCACACTTACCACCTTAATATCAGCGTGAACCCCTCAAACTTACTGCATCACTATCCATCTGGCGCCCTCACATTTACTGCGCCACTTTCACTTCGAGACGCTCATTTTGACTGCGTCACTATCAGACTGACTGCCAAGCACTTACTTTGTCACTATCGGTCATGCCCTTACACTTCCTATGTTACTATCACCCTGACTCCTTACACTTACTGTGTCACTATCAGCCTGAATCCATCACACTTATTATGTAAGTATCAGACTGACGCCTCACACTTACCGTGTCACTGCAACACTGCCTCCTCAAACTTACTATTTCACTATCACCTTGACCCTCTCACATTTACTGCGTCACAATCACACTGACCACCTCACAACTAC
This sequence comes from Chiloscyllium plagiosum, assembly GCF_037043375.1. NCBI lineage: Eukaryota > Metazoa > Chordata > Chondrichthyes > Orectolobiformes > Hemiscylliidae > Chiloscyllium > Chiloscyllium plagiosum. The sequence continues at coordinate 216,731 of NW_028270209.1, read as the reverse complement.
TGCTTCACTGTGAGCTTCAACACTCACACTTACAGCGTCACTACCTGCCTGACTCACTCACACTTATCACCTTACAATCAGCATTACTCTCTCAAATTTATTTCATCATTATTAGGCTGAGGCACTCACACTGACAGCGTCACTAACAGCCTGACCCCCTCATGCTTTCTGCGTTGGTATCTCTCTGATTCCCTCAGAATTACTGCGTCACAATCACTCTGACCGCCTCATACTTAATGCGTCACTATCCCTCTGGCACCCTCATACTTCCTGCATCACTCACACCCTGACACATGCGCACCTACTGCATCCCTATCAGCGAAACCCCACTCACTAACGGCGTCACTCTCTCTCTCACCTGCTCATACTTGATGCGTCACCATCACCTTGACACTCTCTCACTTAGTGCATCAATATCAGCCTGACCCCCTCACGCTTACTGCATCACTACCAGCCTGATCCCTTCAAATGTACGATGTCACTATCAGACTGACCCACTCATACTTACAGCATCACCATCACCTTGACCCCCCAAAACTTAGTGCGTCCGGATCACCCTGAACCTTTCACTCTTCTTGCGTCACCTTCAACCACACCCTGCACACTATCACTCTGACGTCCTCATACTTGATGCATCACTATAACTCTCTCCCACTCACACCGTGTATATCACTATCACCCTGACAACTCATACTCACTGCACCACTATTATCCTGACTCCATCACAATTAGTATATCATTATCAGCCTGACCCCTTACACTTACTGTGTCACTATCAAACTGTCCCCTCACATTTCCTATGTCACTCTCAATCTGACACCTTCAAAGTGTCTGTGTCACTGTCACCCTGAACACGTCACACTTACCGCATTGGTGTCTACCTGAAACCTCACACTTATGGCGTCACTATCATCCTGAGCGGCTCACACTTACTGCGTCACTAGCACACCAATGCTCTCACCTTTACTGCGTCACTCTCGGCCTGACACCTCACACGTACTGCATCACTATTAGCCTGACCCGCACACACGTTTTGCGTCACTACTACCCTGATCCCCTCACAATTGCTGTGTCGCTATCAGCCTGAGCCCCTCATTATCACGCTGACCAAGCTCACAATTACAGCATCACTATCAACCTGACCACCTCACACTTTCTCTGCCATTATCACCCTGACCCCCTCACACATAATGCGTCACTGTCACACTGAGACACTCACATTTTCTGCGTCGTTATCAGCCAGACCCGCCGGCACACAGCGTCACTATCAACCTGGCCCCTCACACTTGCATGCTTCAATATCAGCGTGAAACCCTAGCACTTACTGCATCACTGTCCATCTGCCATCCTCACACTTACTCCACCAGTTTCACCGTGACATCCTCATTTTTACTGCGTCACGATCAACCTGACAGCCACACAAATATTGCGTCACTATCAGTGACGCCCTCGCACTTCCTATGTTAATATCACCTTCACTCCTAAAACCTACTGCGTCACTATCAGCCTGCCTCCATCACACTTTTTGTGTCAGTATCAGACTGAAGCCTCACACTTACCATGTTACTAAAACTCTGCCCCATCACACTGACTGTGTCACTATCAGCCTGACCCCTCAGACGTACTGTGTCACTATCACCCTGACCCACTCATACTTTTTGTATCAGTTTCAGTCTGACGCCTCGCACTGATTGTTTAACTAAAACTCTCCCCCTCAGCCTAAATCAGCCTGACCCCTTTATACTTACTGCGTCGCTCTCACTCTAATCCTCTCTCATTTCATGCGTCACTCTCACCCTGACCTCCTCACGTTTACTGCGTCACTATCACCCTGACCAACTCACACAATCTTTGCCATTTTCACCTTGCCGGCCTTAGTTTTACTGCGTCACCATGAGCCTAACCGCCACACACTTATTGCGTCCCTTTCAATCACGCCCTCACACTTCCCATGTTACTATCACCCTGAATCCTTACACTTATTGTGTCACTATCAGTCTGACCCCTCACACGTTCTGTGTCACTATCAGCCGGACTCCATCACATTTATTGTGTCATTATCAGACTGACGCCTCACTCTTATCTTGTCACTAAAACACTGCTCCGTCACATTGACTGTGTCACTATCAGCCTGACAACCTCACACTTACTGCTTCACTATCGCAATGCCCCTCTCTCACTTACGACGTCATTTACACCCTGACACCCCACACTTGCTGCGGCACTATCACACTGAGGGCCTTACACTTAGTGTCACTGTCATCCTGACCCCTTACACTTACTGCGTCACTATCACACTGGTATCTCACACCCACTGTGTCACTATTATCCTGAGCCACTTACACCTATTGCGTCACTATCACTTTGACCCCAACACACTAACTGCATCAATATCAGCCTGACCATCTCACACATACTGCGCCACTACAAGGCTGACTCCCTCACATATACTGCGTCACAATCAGACTTACCCACTCATGCTTACTGCGTCACTATCACCCTGACTCCCCAATCTTACTGCGTCAAGATCATTGTGCCCCCATACACTTACAGCGTAACTATCATGCTGACAACGTCACACTTACTGCGTCAAGATCAGCCTGATCCCCTCAAACTAATGCGTCACTATCAGCTTCAACACTCACATTTACTGCGTCACTTTAGCACTACCCCTGCACTCTTACTGCATCCCTATCCACCTTACCCCAACGCATTTACTTCATCACTATCAGCCTGAGACACTCACACTTACAGCTTTACTACAACCTGGCCCTGTGAGAGCATCTACATCATTGTTACCCTGACCCCTTGCCCATACTGCGTCACTATAAGCCTGGCCCCTCAAATGTTCTGCGTCACTATCACACTGACATTTCACACTCACTGCGTCACTATCACCCTGACCCCTCACAATTACTTCATCACTACAACCTGACCCCCTGAAAGCATCTGCGTCACTGTCACCCTGTCACCATCACAAATGACACATTCACACAGTCTGCTTCACTGCCATCCTGACATCTCACACTCACTGCATCACTACCATCCTCCCCCTCATACTGACATGTCACTATCATCCAGAGCCGCTCACACTTATTGCGTTCCTGTCACTCTGCTCCCAACACACTTACTGCGTCACTATCAGCCTGACACTCGCACACTTCCAGCATCACTATCAGCCTCACCCCTCACAATTTCACCGTGTCCATCAGTCTGACTCCTCACATTTCCTTCATCACTATCACCCTGTCACTTAACATCTACTGGCCAGTATTAGCCTGACGTCCTCAACCTACTGCATCATTATCAGCCTGAACACTCACACTTATTCCGTTACCATTACGCTGACCCCCTCACACTCACTGCGTCACTATCATCCTGTCCCCTATCACTTCCTGCATTAGGATCACTCTGACTCACGGACACTTACTGCATCACTATCAGCCTGACGCCTCACACATACTGTGACACTATCTGCCTGACCCCATCACACTTGCTGCATCTCTATTAGCCTGACCCCCACACACTTTCTGCTTCACTATCAGACTGACACCTCACACTTACTATGTCACTATTCCACTAACACCTCACTTTTATTGGCCACTATAAGCCTGACGCTCTCAACTTACTGTGTCACTACCAGCCTGAACGCACACACTTACTCCCTCACTATCACCCTGACTGTCTCACCCTCACTGCGTCAGTCTCTGCCTGACCCCATCTCACTTACTGCATCACTATCATCCTGTCCCCTCCCACTTTATGCGTCAGGATCAGCCTGACACAGTAACGCTTACTGCATCACTATCAGCCTGATCTCCTTCCAATTACTGCGTCACTATCAGCCTGACCACTCACTCTTACTGCGTCACTGTCACACTGACCCCTCACACGAAGTGCTTCACTATCGCCTGACCACCTCACACTTACTGCGTCACTATCGGTCTGATCCCTCAGACTTACTGCATCACTATCACTCTGACCCCCCTCACTGCGCAACTATCGGCCTGATCCACTCACACAGTCTGCGTCACTACCACGCTGACACCTCACCCTCATTGTGTCACTATCATCCTCACTCCATCACACTTATTGAGTCACTGTCAGCCTGAACCCCTGGAATGGAAAATTATCATTTATTGGGAAATCTGTGAAACCATGGTTGAAACAAAGAACTATAGTCCTAACTTTGCAAAAAGACAGAGAAAATGTAAAGTTCAAACTAATTTACAGCTGACTCTCAAGGCCAATAATCTATTATATCAGCAGTCAATTAATTAGAAAAAGCAACTCCATGTGTGGAAAGGAACTCGACTGATCCAGGTTCCTGGCTTGAGGTGTGATAAAGCAAGGCGATATATAGTATAAAGGGAATATGTGAAAACCGTCAGGCGTCCTTTGTATGAGGCGTCTTGCAAATGTGTCGGGTCCACTCTGCAAATTTCAACAATAAACTTTTTCTTTGCTCTTGGTAGCATTTGCGTCGAGTCGATTGAAATTCCACGGCAGTAAACTAGGGGGCTCGCCTGGGACCCTGCGACTGGGTAAGATTTTGAAGATTACCAGAAGGTGTACGCGCCACTGCCTTGAAGGTCTTTCACTTCATCTCGAGTGCTGAATTGGCCCCTTTGCGTGAGAGGACTGGGGATAAGTGGATCGCCCCAGAGTCGCGTTCTGAATCGAATAGGGTCGGGGTAAGAGTTGTGGCTAAAGTAATCCGACATAGAGACTCGTTTGAAGAGAATAAATGAACCAGGAAGAGGCGCCAGTGAACTCTCGCGCGGTATTCGAATAAAATTCAAGGGAAAGGATTGCCGTCTCTAGAGAGTTTAAGGGACAGCAAGATTAACGGTGGTTTGAGACTTGGAGCCACCATGGGCAGCGTTGGAGTCGCCAAAGCTGTACCGGTTACGTGGGTTCTTGGTTTGTGAAAACCAAGGCAATGATGCGGTAGCGCCCAATGAGAGGAGAACTCCAGAGGTAAAAGCAAGTTATATTGGCAAAGAGAAGATTTTGGTATCGTGCGAGAGAGAGAGAGAGATAGACAGATATACAGACAGAGAGACAGACAGAGAGAGATGAACACTTTTCCAATATCCATGAAAATCGGATCCAGCAAGAGCGAACAAAAAGAGGGTCGACAGACAACTCGGAATGGTCAAGAAAAAATACAATATATGCTAAATAATTATGGCCCAGTTTCTGTAAAGCAGTTAAAAATGTAAATCAAGGAATATGTTTTTCTGGAGGAAGGAAATTTTAGTAACATGCAGTTGCAAATGTTGAGGTCACCGTTGGAGGAGAGAGAGAAGGAGAAACGGAAGGGTAAAATAGAACCTGTGAATTGGAGTGCTTATAAAATGATGAAGGCTGAGACTGATTTCAGGGAAAGAAAATCTCGAATAAAAGATACATCAAGTACAGGTACAAACACCAGCGCACATGCACACACACACACGGAAAACAACTTAATGAAGCTGTACAGTGTCTTAAGACTGGCTCAGATCCTGACCTTAATGGGTGCCCTCGAAGAGCTACAGCCCCTCTATGAGATCCACTTCGCGAAGATTCCAAGTCAATGGTCGCCGCCTCAGGGTCTGCTGAATCACCAATAGCATATCGTACCCACAATCAATTGAAGCAAGAATCCCTAAAGAAGTCGAGACAATGTCCCAGTACCTTAAGCACCTCACGTAAGTCGATAACGTTTACTGTGGACTGATATCACCCAAGGACATAACGACGGCAGAGATCACACCGTATGAGGCACACCTGAGGAGCAGCTTCATCAATGGAATGAAGTACGAAACAACAAAATAGGTAACAATATCCGTGTATTACCCGGGACACGGGAAAGCTGAATTAGATAGAACAATACGTGATGCATGCTGAAAAATTGCTGGCTCAAGAGAACCATAACCGGAAATTAAAGATGGAACAGCAATCAAATAAACCTAAGCTCATTATGATTCAAATGATCGTTCAGCCGTTGGAGTGAGGAACTGCGGGAAAAGAGAGAGGCACAGGTGGAGTTCGCAAAAGAGGAAGGGATCGCGGAAGTGCGCTTGCAGAGATAGATCTGGCTGGTGCTTTGTTTGCGGAGCAATGGACCACTGGTCGAGACAGTGCCCGCACAGACAGCCTCAATCGGTCCTGGAGGCTGGACAGCATGGTGACTGACAGGGGACGACTGAGGTCGAGGTGGGCAGGCCGCAAGGTACAGGTAACCCTCTTTCCTTTGTACTTGGCAACGAAGAATCCCTTATGCTAATCTCTTCTACTAACCTAACGGGCACTGAGATGTGTCCCAACTCTATATTGAACATGAGATTGCGAAGTGTGGACAATATGTTCAATATAAAAATGATATGTATATGTCGATGCCTACCTCTATGTTATATGTGGAAGGTACACCAGTTACCTTTTTGGTAGATACCTGGCCAGCACATTCACTCCTCAAATCAAGACAGTTCAGAGAAGTGACGCCAATAAAGATGAGTGGAATGTTCCTGAACTCAATGGAGGCATCAGGCGTCGTGATATGAAAGAGTTTTACCGCACCCATATTGTGTGAAATCAGTAATGTGTATACATTCTAATTCTCAATTTTGTTAGCGGAATTCTGTCCTTTACATTTGATGGCTCGGGATCTCATAGTGAGACTGGGGTTGTATTTGCTCAGTACTCCGACGGGCTTGCAGATAATTCAAAGGGAAGATTCACAAGTGTAAACTGCAAAATACAACCCACGAGCCCTGGTGTATGTCTATGAGTGGCGATTAAGCCAGAGAGCAATGAGTTCATTGAGCAATTCACTCGCCCTGGAAGCAGGTAACCATGTTAATCCTATAACACCGATTTTCTTTGCGGGAATATGCTGCACTGCACAGCACACATACACCACGATGGCCCTGAGGATCCATAAGAGAAGTATTGGTTCAGGAGATTGGTTAAACCAGGTCAATTGTTATTGTGCGAATTTTATTGAAGGGATGGCAGATGTGCAGTCACTGTGAACTTATGTCAAGTACCTGTGACGGCAAGTAAACTCTATATTTTTGATGTGGAAGGCTACGCTCCTCGCTTGTCACTGGCGAAGGTGTCCTGTGACTGTTGGCAGGATTTGGGGCCACGGGTACTAAAGGCATAAAGAACGAAATGTTGGGTGTTTTGGGACGATGTGGGGTTGTGGTTCAATGCAGATGTGCGGACACATAGGAAGAAATTAATTTGTCCAACTCAGGCAATGGAACAGTCGAGGTAACCCCCGCGAGCCCTGAAGAGCCTAGAAGGCTGGCCTGGCGTTTCCCTAAGATAAATTCTCAGACCCAAGATTAATAACGGTCCCTACTGAATTATGGGTAAAAGGCAAACATGATTTGGGGCTTATACGAGGCTGTGAACCAATACGAGTAACCACGAAGTCGGAGTATCGTCCTTGCAGAGCACAATATCCGTTAAAACCCGAGGCCATGGACATAGTTACTCTAGTCTTTCAATCCTTCCCAAAGGCTAGAGAGATAATCCCCGATGTAAACTCACCGGTGAGAACTCACGTTTTTCTGATCAAAAAGGCAAAAATTCCAAGTGAACCGGAGGAAAGCAGGTTTGTTCAAGACCTGCAGGCAGTCAATAACAGTGTTGTCCCGCGCGCATCAAATGTTCCCGAACCCTATACTGTATTAGTTCAATTTAGACCGGACAGTAAATGGTTCCCTGCCGTGGATTTCGCAAATACATTCTTTAGTGCAAGTAATTCAGCAAATTCCAAGGCCTCACATGAAGAAACAATTGCTATCCTTTTGGGGCATACGCTCCTACTGAAGAACGTTTATCCCAAATTACACAAATCTTGAGGCGCCCTGAAGTGAAATGGCCAATGGAAAAGGGTAGCAGAACGAAGGTCCGTTGCAATGGATCCCAGCGGCCGAATTGAATTGAAAAAGACGTTTCAAAGTACACCTACACTGGGGATTCCGAATCCAAACAAGCCTTCTGTCAAACGGTAGATGAGAAACATGGCTGCATGACATCTGTGTTGTTGCAGGATCATGGGGGAAAATTCAGGCTTGCAGCTTATTTTTCGGCTAAGCTAGACCTCGTAGCGGCAGGATTGCGTAAATGTCTGCGAGCTGTGGTTGCAGCTGAAAAGGCTGTTGCAGTGTCCAGGGATATAATCGGCTATGGCGACTTAACCAAACTGATCGCACATGCAGTATCCTTACTGCTTTCCGAGCAAAAGACAGCACATACGTCGGCAGCGCGTTGACTCAGATACAATACTGTGTTATTGGAGAAGCCTAATCTTGCAATAAAACGATGTGACGACCTTAATGCTGCTAATCCTCTCACTAGAGAAGGAGACGGAGACCCACATGATTGTATCGCTGTAATTAATGAAATGTGCTGCCTAGACAAGACTTGCAGAATTCACCACTTCAGAATCTAAATATGGCGTTTTTTTTGTGGATGGGTCAGCATTCAGGAGCAAGGAGATAGGACAGAATTTTATTGGGCATGCGGTAGTAACTACCCGTGAGGTATTCAAAGCGGGATCACTCACTTCTCAACTGCCAGCGCAAGCAGCGAAGCTGATAGCCTTGACTGAGGCATGTAAATTGGCTAAGGGAAACACAACAAATATTTAACCGATAGCAGATACGCATTCGGAGATGCACATGATGTTGGAACCCTGTGGAAATACAGGGACTTCGTGACATTCACCGGAAAGCCCATCACACACCATGATCAGATTTCTGACCTCTTGGAAGCGTTCCTATTGCCTAAATCAATCGCTTTGTGTAAATATGATGCCCACACGAAAAATAACGATTCCGTTTCTCAAAGAAATGCAAGGGCAGAGTCAGCGGCAAGGACAGCAGCCCAGCAGACGTTTGACATGGGAATGACAAAAATCCTTCCCCCAACAGCAGACGTACGGGAGACACAGTCGAAGTCCAGGCTTGAAGACACATTTGAGTGGGAAAAAGCAGAGTGCAGTTTGAGGTAAGGGGTACGGTGTGGCCCCAATGTTAAACCTTTTCTACCACGACCATTATTTCCATTCTATGCCAAACTGACACACGGTAAGGAACATGTGTCCACAGAGGGGAGATATGACAGCATTTCAGCACAGTGGTACACTGAGGGATTTACTCATTACTTCCAGAAATATTGTGAACGATGTGTTATCTGTGCCACAATAATGTGGGGAGGGGAATAGAGATGAGTCATGTAGCACTTCCGAAACCCCAAAAGCAATTTGAACATTTACAACTGCATTTTACCGAACTAACACCCTGCAAAGGAAAAAGGTATTGTCTGGTAATAGTTGATATGTTTTCCAAATGGGTGCAAGCGTTCCCCACGGCAAAACAGAATGCAAGTGCCATAACCAAAGCTTTCCTAACTGAGATAATTCCGAGATGGAGCATCCCTGAGAGGGTTAGTAGTCCCAAGGTTTGTAAACGTTTATAGCTCCGGTCGAGGTTTAGGGTGTAGGTTTGCTCGCTGAGCTGTACGTTTGTTATCCACACGTTTCATTACCTGGCTAGGTAACATCATCAGTGGCGACCTCCAAGAGAAGCGAAGATATTGACTCCTGCTTTCTATTTGTATGTTTGTCATGGATGGGGTTCCTGGGGTTTGTGGTGATGTCATTTCCGATTCATTTTCTGAGGGGTTGACAGATGGTAAATCGATCTGTGTGATTGTTTATGGCGTTGTGATTGGAGTGCGAGGCCTCTCGGAATTCTCTGGTGTGTCTGCATATACAGCAAACCGACGAACACTGACCAAACACTTAACTACACCAGCAGCCATCCCAAAACGCAAAAAGGAAGCTGTGTCAGAACACTATTCCAACGAACCACCACACATTTCAGCACAGACGAACTTCGTAAAACAGAGGAGAACCACCTATAAAACGCATTCAAGAAGAATGGATACTTAAAAAATACAGTCCACAGATTCCTCAGGAACAAACCACGACAAGTAGACCTAACACAGCCAGAAACCCTATCGACCTTTCCATACATCAATGAAGTCTCAGAAGTGACAGCCAGACTACTAAGACCCCTCGGAATCCCACCAACAGTCTCAAACAAAACTAACAAATTTAAAAGACCCAATACAACCCATGGACAAAACCAACGTCTTATACAAAATGGCATGCAAGAACTGACGCAAACACTACGTAGGACAAACAGGAAGAAAGTTAGCCACCAGGATACAGAACACCAGCTAGCCACAAAAACGATACGACCCTCTCTCCCTCGTATCCCTTCACACGGATGAAATTTAAACACCATTTTGACTGGGACAACACATCTATCCTGGAACAGGTTAGGAAAGACATGCCAGAGAATTCCTTGAGGCCGAGCACTCCAACCACAACGCCATAAAAAAGACATATATATATATATATATATATATATATATATAGATAGCATCTATCAACCCCTCAGAAAACGACCAGGAAATGGCATCACCACAAACCCCAGGAACCCCATCCTGGACAAACATATAACTAGAAAGCAGGAGACAACAGCTTCTCTTCACTTGGAGTTCATCACTGATGATGTTACCTAGGACATAGAACATAGAAAAATACAGCGCAGTACAAGCCCTTTGGCACTCGATGTTGCGCCGATCCAAGCCCACCTAACCTACACTAGCCCACTAACCTCCATATGCCAGGTAATGAAACGTCTGGATATCAAACGTACAACTCAGCGAGCAAACCTACACTCTAGGCTTATTAGTGACAGTGGGACACCATTTGTCCATAATGCCCTACAGCAGATTAGTGAGTATTTGGGAATAAACATGAGATAACACTGTGCCTATCACCAAACGAGCGGTAGGGCAGCGGAAAGAGAAAATTCTACCTTAAAAAATAAATTGACAAAATGCTGTGAGGAACTAGGGATGGCATGGACAAAGGCACTTCCAATTGTGCTAATGTGTATGAGATCTAGGAGGAGAGGGAGAATTAATCTTAGACCGTTTGAGATTTTGTTTGGTAGGCCCCAAACACAGGAATTGTCCCGAGATGTAAGGGAAGCCAAATAACTGGCCACTGTGAGGATGAGATGTTGTGTTACTGCATGAAACTCTCTACACTTCTGTCCCAAATACAGAATCAAGTGAAGACAGTACTACCCCAGTCAGCAGAAGGGAAGATGCATGATCTATAACCTGGAGCATGAATAGTGGCGAAAGACTTCAGGAGGGAAAACAGGAAGGCAAAGAGGCGGCTGGGACCGTTTCAAGTACGCCTTACAGCACAGATAGCTGTTAAGATCGCCAAAACAGCCACGTGGATACACGCCAGCCATTACAAACTTGCAGCTGGGACTGACGAGACATCGCACAACACCAAAACCAATTTAGAGCAAGTATTTATTAGAAGACTTAAGCAAATGTGGGGTTCCCCAGTTCACACTGTTGGCAAGCGCCCTGATAGGAATATTCATCAGGGCAGGGGCGTCTGGGATGCAGCAGCTGACGGTAATCTTAACTGATAGGACGAAGTGGATCTTTACATTCGACCCATATCCGTTCAGCAACAACGACGACTATAAATTCGATAATTACGATTTATGCAGGGATCCATGCCACGCCGGTGACTGGCACTCAGTAGTAACCACCACGGCAAAAGGGGCACCTGACATGGGAAATAGATATTCTATGAGCAAAGTAAGACTCAGAAGAGCAATGAGGGAGTCTCGTGGTGTGGAATAGATAGATCCTTCTCCGACATCTGTAGACAGGTGAATATAGTGGTGCAGTCGCCCCACCCCCGCCCCCCGAGATGCAGTGCAGAATGTACGACAGACGATAGGAGCAGTGGGGCATGGCAACCAATCAAACCAGATCATTGAGCTAACCCCAAGCCGGGCAAAGGTCATTAATGACACACCCGAACCCGAAGGGAGACGGCCGTGGCGAGAGAGCGAATTTAAAGCAGGAGGGGAATTTGCCTGCTGGAGTTAAATGGCGTAACTGCGACGCCAGTAGGTTGGGAGCTGCGAAGGGCCATTGCTAGATGTGAAGGGAACAGAGCATGTGCTTTGGTCATAAGACAAAACGAGAGATCAGACATTGGCTACACTTGTTGGATATGTTTGCACACAGCCCAAAGGTAGTCTGCCCAGCAAATTACTGAGAGCCTGGCGAGAAATGCCAGCTGTCTGCTTCCATGGGAGGCGACTAGCCTGACCTTGATAGTGGGGGGCAATTTGGGCAAATCTCGTGTCACCACCCGAACTCCAGGCTAACTACAGCCCCAAGCCTGACACGCTACCGACCATAGCATTCCAGATAGTGGATTGCAGGGGAGAAACGTGTATTTACACCAATCGGGGGAGACTACTTTTGGGTATCTTCCAGTGTACCTTGATGCTGGACTTGAACAATGACTCTTGTAGAGCAACATACGCAAATGATACACTCAGTCTGTTCTTCCCTGTGTGAGCTACGTTAAGAGAGTGGTGTCAGTCTGCTCCTCCATGGGCGTGTTACTTTCTCAAAGTCGTGACAGTCTGCTCTTCTCTGTCTGAGTTTAACAGCAAGTGTGGTTTCATTACTGTCTTCGATTCACGTAGACAGAATGGAATAAGTCTTCTCTTCTCTGAGTGAGTTACTTTGACAGAGTGGAGTCAGGCTCGAATCCCTGCTTGTGTTTCATCGACAGAATCAGACCAGCCTGCTCTTTCCTGGATGAGCGACAGAGACAAAATGGGTACAGCCTGCACTTCTCTGAGTGAGTTACGTTGACAGAGTGGCATCAGTCTGCTCTTTCTTGGGTAAATTATACTGACTGAGTCGTGTCAGTCTGCCATTTGCTGGGTGAGTTACATATAAAGTGTTGGGTCAGTCTGCTATTCGCTGGTTGAGTTACATTAACAGAGTGCGGTCAGGCCATAATTACCTCGTTGAGTTACATTGATCGTGTGATGTCAGACTTCTGTCCCCTGGTTGAGTTACATTGACAGAGTGGGGTCCGTCTGCTCTTCCCTGGGTGAGTTACGTTAGCAGTTTGGGGTCGGTCTGCTTTCCGCAATCCAGGAACTCCATCTCGAGCGGTTTCTTGTCAGTACCTCCATATTAGGAATTTGAGGAGTTAACAAAAGTAACTCGTCCCCTACATCTTTGGGATAATTAGGGATGGACAGTGAATCTTATCTCATTGAAAGACAACTGTGTCCCAGAAATGCATTTCTAATAATTGCACGTTCTAATTCGACACTGCAAGCGGTTGGGAATAACTTGAGGAGAGGTGCAGGGTAGAATAACTAAAGTCAAATGCATTGATGCCGAGGAGACATGACACAAGATGTGAGTGTGGAGCTGATGGTGCAAAGCTCAGTGTCAGTGCTATTGGTTCAGCATTTGTTGCTCACTGTTCGCAATGACTCACACACCACTGCTGTCAATTCACAACAATGAGCCTGTTCATTTTGGTTTGAAAATCCCTGCGTGTGTATTAACGTGGTTAATGGGACGCGAGAGGAGATGAACACATCCTCTTTATTCTGTCAGTTTAAACAGATGAAAATATCTGTTGGATGCCAATGCAAGAGGATGCTATCTTTTTCTGTGCCTTTTCAGTGGGGCATGCTCAGCATTGAAATGTCTGCTTTTGCACAAGCAGAGTTTGATTGCCATTCATACTGAGCAACGCTAATACAGAAAACGCGTTTTCCAATTCCTGTGATCAAGTGGTTCAGGCATTGCACATATGGACGAGAAATCTGGCTTTTAACGTGGCGCCGTGGCTTAGCTGGTGAAAGCACCTCCCATCACACTGATGCCTGCTCATTGTATTGAAAGCTCGTTATTTCTCGCAAATATTATGTTGCTGATCGAGACACTGAGTGTCCTGTTTGAATTGCTGTATATTCTGATTTCGCGTTCGAGCTTCATTTTCCAGGTTTAAATCCAGTAGTGTATGTTGCTCTATTTAACTACTATTTTAACCTGGAGATTCTTCCCGCAGTTCCACAAGCACTTCTGCTTCTCATTATCTTCTTCTCATTCCTTCATTCCCAGTTTTTTGGAAATTAATTGGTGAGGCAGGAGACACTGCAGCATTCCCGGGGAATGTTGTGGTAATGGCACTGACACCACGACATGATCACCCTCATTCTCTGCTGTCACCATTCATTGGTTGTACACCAACAGTAAATGCATCCTTGTTCTTCTTCAACTAACATGTAATTACTTTCTTTTTCTGTTGGATAAGGAATTCAACTTTAACATCGAAAGGGTCTTTAGATTTTGAGGAAGAAATGTCTCCTTGCCTCAGGTCGAAGTGACAGGCGCATTATCCAGAGAATGTGAGACTACTTCGACCGACGCCAGCCAGGAGTCAGAAAGCCTGTCAGGCGTTTCAAGAGCAGAAATGGGAAATGAGGGATATGGACAGCCAGAGAGTCGAAGAATGTGAAAAAGGCCCAGGAGAATACAGAGACACATATAGAAGAAAACAAAGACACATATTGAGGCAGACACTGAAAGAAACAATTCTCCATTCAGCGTGACTGCTAAATACCAGAAAGCAAAAGGAAATGTAGCCATTAAAACATAGCCTTCCACCAGCTCAGGAAAATGAAAGTAGCATGACAGCTGATTAAGTCCTTTTAAGATTGTAAATTCGACGTTTGTAAGCTCAAGAGTGATTTTGATAAATATACTAATTCGACAGGTAAAATTATCATTTTCCCAACAGTATAATCTAGAAATCTATAACTAACTTGTTTCCTGTCCATCTAAAAAAATGTGCTTCTCTCCACAGATGTTGCCAGGTGTAGCGGGTTTCTCTATCAATTCTCTTTTTTAGTTCAGATTTCCAAAACCTGCATCTTTTGGATTTTTGATAACCTGGCACAAAACCAAGCATTACCAGGTACGGACCAGTGGTAAGAAATACTGGTACCACGATATATTTGCGCAATAAAACATTCATTCCCTGTTCGAGAATAGAACCAACACTATGGCGGTTAGAGTTCCAAATCCTAACTACGACATTACACGGAATGAAGACAGACGCTCTTGCACGTATTCTCAATGAAATGGCTTTTCCCTTTAATTACTGATCAGTTTCACTGCAGATTGTTTTCTACTTGTCTTCAAGTTTTGCAGAACAGAAAATCCCATTTGGCCCATGGTGCAGTCTGGTTGAAAGACATTCATCTATTCTATTCCCAGTTTCCAGCTTTGGTCCATAACCTTATGTCTTCTGATGTTTCCAGTGCAAATGGCAGTGAGGTTCTCGCTTTGATCTTAGATGACACAACAATGGGATTGAAGTTTGACATAGTCACACTGTGTTATTACCCACGTCGTGTCTCCCACAGAAAGAGACGCACAGACACATTCCCCGAGAGTGGCAGAGTTCTCAGGATTTGACCAGCTCCTTGTGCTTCACTTCAGCTGTCCGCTCCAACATGCAAGTTCAACCGCCAAAAGGCAGCTTTTGGTTAAACCAAAGCCAGTTCTACAGACAATGAGAGACGTTGATCTGAGCTAGAATTTGAAGTGGACGAAAGAAACTGTAAATTCGAAAACCCAAACCCTTCCTTTCCTGACAGACAACAGGAATAGACTAGCACGCTACATCCTCGTGATTTTAAATGCGAACCGACAATCCCCTAACTCGACGTCAGGCAATTACCAATTCCGTCACTGATCCAAAGACCAGGTTTGGCTGTGACAGTTTGTCTATAGGGAATGTAAACGTCCACATCAGGGAAACAGCATTCACAAGGTGAAAAATCAGCAAACATAGTCACCGTCACTGTTTCACTTGGAATTCCCCACTCTGTGAACCGTTACCTTTCGCTGTACTTTCATATTTGAAGTATTTTACATTCCAGAGCCTGAACTAATTCAGCGAGAAACCACTGGTCATTTCGAGACCGTCATCCGGAATGAGGCGAGTTGAACGATGCCTTTCATGCTGCCAAAACATCAGCGCAGCTCAAAACGAGCTCGTGTTTGCATCAGTCTTTACCTAACTTGCTGCAGTATATCTGCTGAACAACATCAGATTATCACAGCATTGCTTTCTTCACATTGAAACCAAGGGTGATAATATGAACCGACTTGGAAACATGGAGAGAGAAACACTGCTGACGAAGACGATTATGGCGTGAAGAGCAGGCACTAGAGTTTGTACAGGTCCGAAAGGCTTCTGCAGTGTCAATGGACATCCCTGCAGACGAGTCTGATTTTGCATTGCGAAAACAGGCTTTCATTCTCAGTTAGGAGATGTAGATTTAATTCTCTTCTTGTGAATTATCCGAATGAAAACTAAATCCTGGCTGCACCCAGAACACAAACACGGATCCTGCCAGAACAATTCAGTGATCGATCAGCATCTGTCTGGAAGGACAATGGCAGCAAATACAAGCGAAAGCTATCACAGCAATTACCCCTCCAAGGTTCTCGCGTTTCCCAGTTGAAAATATTTCGCTGTTCCTTCAATGTCACTCCGTCTGAACCCTTGCCTCATGGCATCATACCTGTACCCCGCTACTGAGGACATCCAGGGTTATGCGGAGTAACTCAAAATCTCAATCACTCGAGTAATTAGGGATTGACGGTGCATCCCATCACATTGAGCAATGGCTTTATCCCAGTAATACGTTTCCTAAAGCTGCAGTTTCTAAGGGAAAACTTGCAAGCTGTCAGGAATAAGTTGAGAAGTGGAACGGACGAGAGGAAAATGTGAAAGGCAATGATGACTGGGAGGCATGAGACAGCAAGTGAGTGAGGAGCTGGTGTTGCAACGTTCAATGTCAGTGTCAGTATTTAGTGACCACTATTCACTCTGACTCACACACCACTCCTTAACAATTCACTACAATAAGCCCATTCCTCTTAGTGTGAGTTTACCTTTGCGGATATTAACGCGGTTTAAGGTGCCCAAGAGGACGGATGGATCCGCGTTATCCTGTCAGTTTAAACAGTCTAAGTTATCAGTTTACAACAAAAGCAATAAGAGATTGCCTCTTTCTGTGCATTTTCAGTGGAGAATCTCCAGCTTTGAACTCTTCTACATAACCAGAGGCTGTTTTAAATTTACACCGAGTAACTGTGAAACACACAAAAAATGAGTCTGAGTTCCTGTGTTCGAATAGTCAAGTAAATGCACGCACAGCTTTGACTCGTTGAGCTTGGGCAGTCCCTCAGCCTTAGTTAGTGAAAGTTCCTGTCAAAAAACAGCCGAATATGGGAACAAATCCTGACATCTCAATGTTTATAGGTCTTTCATGAAAAACAGAGTTCCCGACTTCACCTGTGGTTCTGGTCGTGGTGGGAATTCAAATCAATGACTGGATCGAGGTTATAGTTTAAAGACAGTTCCTTCGACACCTCTGCCACGCTGCCACACAAACCCCCGCAAACACGTTTTTCATGATTAGTGTTTCAGCATCGCCTCACTTCAGGCACTTACCCACACACACTTTCAATGGCGAAATTGGCGTAAGTTTGATAAGATTTTTGAGGATGTTGCAAGGCATGCAGTGTTTGGACTGTAGCGTAAAGCTGAACAGGATGTGAAAATTTTCCCTGGAGCTTGAGGGCTGAGGGATGGGCTCACAGAGGTTTATATCAATCTGAAGGAGACGGTAGAGTAATTGGTCAATGAACATTTCTTCCCAAGACAGGCAAGTTCAAAACAAGGGAACAATGTTTTAAGGGGAGAGTGGTAAAATTTAAAAAGGGATCTGAAGTACATTGTGTTTTTCACACAGAAAGACTTGCGTGTTTGGAATGAGTTGTCAGATTTAGTGGTGGAGTCTGGTATACTCTCAACATTTCAAAGGCATATTGATCTGTATACAGACAAGAAAGTTGAAAAAGAATAAACTTGAAAATTTGACAAATACAGCGGTTGTTTACGGGCTCAGCCCCTCGGAGATGCTGCAGTGGCGAACACCAGTTTGAATCGGCACTCATCACTTGGTCAGTGCGTTGGGCTGGTTTTCTGGAAGATGGTTAGATTAGATTCCCTACGGTATGGAAACAGGCACTTCAGCACAACTAGTCCACACCGACCCTTCAAAGACTAACCCACCCAGACCAATTTCCCTCGAACTAATGCACCGATCATTATGGGCAAATTAGCATGTCAAATTCACCTTTTCCGCACATCTTTTGAGTGTGGGAAGAAACTCACGCAGACGCAGGAAGAATGTGCAAACTACGCACAGGAATCAAACGTGGAACACTGGTGCTGTGAGGCAGCAGTGCAAACCACTGAGCCACGGTGCCGCCCTAAAATGGGATGGAGAACGCAGCTAGCCACCCCGCAATCTCTCACATGCAAAGCGAGTACTCTCCCATTTGAGATAACTCCCTCAGGCTGCTTCGGTTAAAACCAGCAACGAATCATTTTTTCTGGTATTAGGCTGCCAATGACCATTCTTCTTGACACATTCCCAACTTCTCAGTGGGAGATTTTGGCTGCAGAAAATACCTCGCAAATCATGTTGCCCGCGCAACTCTCCAGCGAAACCAAAAACTGACAACTCATGAACAGAAGCAGAACTGACAAAGAGAACCTATTTTCAGACACACGGACTCATAAATGCTGTCTGTGAGGCAGAGCGAGTCGTCTGGGTCATGAGCTGCTCACCCAAATTGCAGCGAGGCAATTCCAAATGGTGCTTTCAACGTACTGGCGCCTTAGTGCACCAATACTTCCAGGAAAGTGCTCAAGTAACATGAATCAGAACTGACTAACAATGAACCATGAAAAGTGAAGATTACCAATTACAGTCTCGATTAGATGAGGTTAACAATTGAGCTGATGTCTCCACCAGATCGAGATGACCAATCACCAGCCTCTCTCATCAGGACAGAAATTAAGGAAATTAGGGAAAAGTAACCACGTTTCATATCGTAATTTTCCTCATTTTCGCAACAACAACAGAAAACTGCGAGCAGATTCAATGTAGAACCTAATTTCACATTAACATTCACTTTCAGAGAAACGGTGAAAAATGCAAATTGTCTGGAATATGAAAGATTGATGCAGCCTGTTTTTGAGTCGCATATTCTGCTGGTGGCCTTTCGAGCTGGCGGGGAACGTGATAACTATAGCAGAAGGGGAAAACATGGGCACTGACATGTTGGGTGTTTTCTGCTGTGCCACATCACAACCGGCTTAGAAGAAATGACTGCTTTTTTTTCTGTTCAACTTTAGCAAAACTCATCCCTGCAAAACGTTGCCAGCTTAATCCAATCGCGCAGGGATGCAAACACAAGCCTTCTTAAGAAGTGGAATCTGAAATCAGAGTCTCAGGTTGCTCAGCCACGCGAGCACACAGGACAAAACCGGAAACCCAAGAGCATGTACCTGATGATACCCTGCAGCATACTCACAGCAACTGCACCAGTCCTGCAGAATAAGCGGTGGGAAGGAATTGCTCTATCTGAGCGGTCGTGCTTGTTGTTCTCATCAGCAAATCTGGCTTTGAATTTGCGAGCCCATATCAGCTGCCATGCTGAAACGGAATGCAATTCCGATTAGTCGCTGTGTGAAACTTTGTTCATTTTCTCTCCTCAGATAAAGTGATCACTGGAGATGATGAATTCTGCTCCTGCCAGAAACGCCGACTCTCCTGCTGCTCAGATGAACTGAAAAACTGATTTCGCAGTGGAATCCGAGAATGGCAGAACACGTAGCAAGATTATTCGAAACCCAGAGCCAATAAGAGTTCCAACTTTCCTTTTATTTCTCCATAATAGTGCATTATCCAGCAGAGCCATGAGCAACTGCCACCTGGCTGCAAGCTGAGTTGGAAACCTATGTGGGAATCAACGACATGTGACTCACTTATTGTCGGTAAATCAAACAGTTCTCACTTTGAGGTGTACAAAAATTAGTTTCTATATATATTCAGGGAAGGTCAAAAGCGATCTGAGATGTCAAAGAGGTGGTCACTGTTCTTGATTGCGTTTTGTTCGAGTTGTGAAAAGGTTTTCCGCTTTAGTCGCATTCACGTTTCTTGTTGATGACTGAATCATACAGAAGGTGTTTCACCAGAGCTGCACTTGACTTGCATTCCTCTCCCTCGCTGTCATACTTTCCTGGAACTCTGTGAGAACAAGAAAACAAAATACATCCTGTGTCATTCGGCAGCCTGTCTGTGATTTCCTCATTTTCAGTTACAACATGGCTAAGACTTCAGGCCAAACGGTAATATTAGTAACAGTATGAGAACAAGAGTCGATAGTTCATCTGTGCCTGTAAATCTTTTCATTCCTGTTGTTGACTGAATGAACTGTATTCGTGTCTGCTGCTTCGAAACTCGAATATGTGAACTGCTCCAAACTATGATTGAGGATTTCTGGTTTTGGTTGATACACGTTGAGAAACGCCAGACAGCGTTCAAATGAAGCTTTCAGAGCACATTTTCGGATGCATTTGACAGAGATTAACATCATGAATCCAGTGTTCGCTGTGACAGAAGGAAATGAATGCTCTCCTTGTTACTGATCCAGGCCACCTTCGCATGTAAAGCAAATGCGGTACTGTTGTTTCAGAAAGGATCAGTGTCCGGTAACTGTGTCCTTAAAGAGGACATGATTGAAAAAAAACGAAAACCATGTTGAAATATCCAGGAAATATTGGCTGAAAAGGCGCAGACAATTTTCCCTGCAGCGCCAAGACAGAGGATCACATGTAACGGCACACTTAAACAGGATGGCCAGCAGTGATATAGACATCGCCACATATGAAGGACCACTGCTAATAGAAATTTGAAAATGAAATTCACGCAGCAGGTATTCGGAATTATATTATTTTCACCGTTACAGTAGTATTGGGCGAGTAAATTCAAAACAAGGTTTGCTGATGAGAATGCAATAAAGCCCCATCGATCATGATATGAAAGACTGTCGTCCGTAGAGAGAGAACAACAATATTTCTTCTAAGGTTTGTACTGGGCGACTTTCGCACAAACTGAGACTGCTACTCTCCAGAAAAGATCAGGGCCCGCGGCATGCACTCTTAGAAATGGTGACCATCAGTGCTGGAAACATCCCTGCATATTCAGAACAAGGAAGAATACATATCGAATAAAAGCGTAGATGGCAATTAATTGGACTTGTATTCCCTTTCACCACAACAGCTCGAATGTGCGGGGATATGCAGAGTAAGGTTTACTGACCAGGTCAGAAAACAATTACCTCCACATATCTTGACACACAAGCCTATCTTTCTTTCTGTCCTTTTTTTTTTGAAGCGCCGATCCTTTCCGTAGAAGATGAAGATGATTACTGCTGCCCCGTAGGATCACAGTGGGGCCAGAGACCCGATCGAGCTGCTCAGAACAGTTCGAGTTTGCCGAGAATCACTGAAACTGAGATTGATGACACGTAGACATGGTGTAACAGCTGCCAACACATGTGGAGGGTTTTGGGACGGATTAGGACCCACTCTGGGAAAAAGACTGTATCCTAAGACTGGGGAGTAAGTGTTCAGGTAGAGGACTGGAGAATGGGGTTAAGAACGATATAAGCCAAGATCGAATGGCGGAGCAGACGAGATATTCTGAAAGCGCTAACCGTCCTCCTATGTCTCCAATCTCTGGCCATCTGGTATCTAAGGAAATAGAAACAGAGTTATTTGTTCAGTTGGACGTCCTGGGCAAAGTGAGAGATAGAACAAGCATGATACAGTTTTAGAGACTGGGAAAATGTTTGGAGAGGAAGCATTAAAAGTGAAGCTGAATATAAAGTTTGAAGTCAGGACTTATTCACGAAAAAGGAAGTTTGTAGAAAGGCAGAGGGACATGGAGATGGGAAAAGAAGTGTCACCACTCCCGAAATCTCATTCGGTTTTCATTTTCAAGATACGACCGGACCTGCTGAGATTTTCCAGCAATTTCATTTGTTGATTCTGAAACAGATGATGGGAGTGATCCTGGAACAATCAGCTCTCTCATGTTATTTGACTTAACCGTTCGATCAAATCATGTCTGTCCCACATTGAAACCTCAGAATCCTTCCCCACCCCCACCCTCGTTACTGGCAATAAACTGTTCATTACATAAACTTACATGAGCACACAACAAGAACAATTGCAAAATGTACAGGGAGAGCTCCGTTCCGTTCCATCAGCACATTCTGAATCAGTTAATTTTTGTTCAGGACCCATGAGACATTAAGCTGTCTCTGTCAGACGACTAACAAATGGCCATTCGCGTTCTGTGTCTTTGAACACTTTGGTTGGTGCACGGATGTAATGGAATCTAACGTTTTCAAACAGACATCATTCATAGTATATTCAGCTGCATTGATAAAGTTGTATCTGGCGCTTCCAGTTAAAGTGCAGACAGTTTTCACTCAGAAACCGACGTGTGATCAAAGCAGGAGGACATATGTGTCAGCGAAAGCAACAAGAATGCTCCACCAGCGTTGGCTTGCAATTCTGCATGTGGAACGAAGAGCTGGAACTCTCTTTAACAGTGAAAACGACTATTATGGGGCTTGGACGGACGACTCTCTGATTAAACACCTCACATTCACTGAACTGATATCGCCAGGCCTGGCACACGATGATGTAGTTTGCCATTTCATTCTGAGCATAATTCACCTGGCACAGCAATTTGCAAAGATCCAGCTCATTCCTCCCAATCACAAATAACATCATTCACATCTTTCACTTTTGTTATTTCTTCAAAACATTACAATCCTTTCAACACTTGTCCCGGCATTTAAGGTTCAACCCAAATATTTTCATATGAAGTGATTTCCAGTCACTCTGGCAGATAGTAAATCAGTCGGAAAATTACCGAAAGGAACCCAACCGTTTCTGTACACGGTGTTGGGAATTTCCCATCTGCTGACGAGACAGAGTCCTCACAATCAACGTTTTCTTTGTTCTTCCTGCCTGAAACGTTTACCACTTCTTATTTTCAAGACAGGAGTTTTGTTTGTAACACGTTCCAAGAACAGGAACAACCTTCCAAACTCCTGAAGCCGTTTCCAATTTAAAATGGAAGTTTTGTTCTTTTCCCACGGGAAGAGCAATTAATGAGAAAGGAGTTTCCACGATCTGTGTCCCAGGGTTTGGCAGGAAGCCCTGATTGAAGCTGCAGTGGCCGCTTTCATTTGGCATCGGGGATTGGAGAACATTGTGTTGTATTCTGATGCGTGTAAACGTCTTGCTCCCTGTGGACTCGGGGTGAATCATGGATACATTTACGGAACAACACTGCCTTCCAGTCTCTGGCCATCTGCTATCTAAGGACATATTTGTTTAGTTCGAAGTCCTGGGCAATGTGAAAGATGGAACAGTTCTGATACAAAATTGGAGACTGGGAAAATGGTTGGAGAGGAAGTAATAAAAGAGAAGCTGAATATAAAGTTGGAAGTCAGGAGACATTCAATAAAAAGGAGGAGTGTGCAAAATCAGGTGTAGATGGACATGGAAAAGAAGTGTCACTAGTCCCGAAGTCTTAAATCGATTTATATTTCCAAGATGCTACCAGACCTGCTCAGATTTTCCCGTAATTTCATTTGTTTGTTTAGAAACAGAAGATGGTAGTGATCCTGGACCAAACAGTTCTCCCGTGCTCTGGGGATATTTGACTTACAGTGTCTATGTCCCACACTGAAACCTCACGATCCTGCCGCACCTCCACCCTCGTTACTGTCAATATAATATTCATTACGTTAAACACAAGACGAACAATTGCAAAACGGTGAGAGAGAGTTCCCTTCGGTTTCCATCAGAACAATCTGAATCACTGAAAGTTGGTTCAGGACCCATGTGACATTGATCCGTCTCTGTCAGACCCCGAGTAAGTGACCATTCGCTTTCCGTGCCTTTGAACACTTTGGGTGGTGCACGGTTGGTTTGGAACCTCACGTTTTGAAACGGACATCATTCATTTTATTTTCGGCTGCCCTGATAAAGTTGTCTCCGGCGCCTCCAGTAAAATGGAAACAGTGTTCACTCAGAAACCGACGTGTGATCAAAAGCAGGCGGACAGATGTGTCAATGAAAGCAGCAAGAACATTCCCCTGCGAAGGGTTGCAATGCTGCACGTGGAACGAAGAGCCGGAATTGTATTAAGTAGTAAAAGCGCCCATTGTGAGGCTTGCACCCACCACCCTCAGATTAAGCATCTCACACTGCACCGACTGAGCTAACCAAGCACTGTGCACTGTGGATTAGTTTGCTATTACATTGCGAGCATAATTCATCAGAAATTTGTTAGGATCCAGTTCATTCCTCCTAATCACAAAAATATAATTCACACCTTTCACTTCAGTTATTCATTCAAAGCATTACAATCTATTCAGCTCTTGTCCCGGGATTTAAGGTTCAACCTTAATATCTTCATATTTTTACCCTCACCTTTATGTCGCTGATGTAATTTCCAATCACTCTGGCAGACAGTAAATCAGTCGTGAAATTACCTAAGGAAACCCAATCATTTCCGTTAACAGTGTTGGGCATTTCCCATCTGCTGACGAGACAGAGTCGTCTCAATCAACATTTTCTTTGTTCTTTCTTCCTAAAACCTTTACCACTTCTTATTTTCAAGTCAGGAGTTTTATTTATAACATGTTCCAAGAACTGGAGCAGAATCTAATGTCCTGAAGCCCTTTCCAATTTAAAATGAAAGTTTTGCTCCTTTCACACGGAAAGAGCTGTTACTAAGGAAGGAGTTTCCACGAGTTGTTTCCCATGACTTGGCAGAAAGTCGCTTTCTGTTGGCATCGGGAGCTTGGAGAAAATGGTGTCGTATTCTTCTGTGTGTAAACGTCTCACTCCCTGCGGACTTGGGGTGAATCATGGATGAGTTTTCCCGGTTACAATGTCAATACTTGGTCGGGGTAAATGCTTGTGCTGAAATATTTGAGGCTTATTCCCTGGGTGGGCTCGAACCAGAAACATTTCAGCCAGCTGCGCTGACCATTTGAGATACAGAAACTGCCAACGCAGATATCCAAAAGCAAAGTTATCGACGGGATATGAGGATACATCGGATAGCAGGAACTTGCGTTGTTTTCAGAGACGGTCGCTGATTTTATCACCGAGAGGGTAAGCATACTGAGGAGCTGCAAACACTCAAATTAAAAGGCATCCACACATGCGCAGTTCCCTCACATACATCTCCACATAGTCGCTCACTTACGATGCTGGTATTTGAAGCCACGATTCGATAGAAATTGAAGCTTAAAATCCAGCATAGTAGACCGCTAGACCACGCTACCACACAAAAGCCAACACTCAGATTTGATATGACTAGTGTTTCAGCATCGATTCACTTCAGGCACTTAGACCTCGCAAATTTTGTTATGAAATTGGCGTAATTTAAGAAGAAAGATTAAAAAAAATGTACAGACAAGGAACAGGCCCTTCATCCTTTAAAGCCTGAGCTGATCCAAATCTACTTTTTAAACCTGTCACCCAATTCCTAAGCATCTGTATCCCTCTGCTCCCCACATACTCATGCATCTGTCCAGATGCATCTTAAATGTATCTACCGTGATTACCGCTCCCGTCTCTGTTTGGAACGCGTTCCAAACACCCACCATCCGCTGTGTCAAGTAGTTGCCGCGTATATTCCTCTTAAACTTTTCACCTCTCACCTTGAAAGCGTGACCCCTCGGTATTTAATCCTTCAACCTGGGAAATATCACAAACAACATTGGCCACAGCACTGACCCCTGTGGAGCACTACTGGCCATCTTTCTCCATTTCCAGAAACTCCCTTCAACTGCCACTCTCTGTCTCCTATGGCTCAACTAATTATTTATCCACCTGTCTAGAACACCCTGCACACCATGTTACTTTACGTTCTGTATTTGGTTACCATGGGGAACCTTATCTAAATCCTTAGTGTAGTGCATGTATATGACACCAACAGCCTTTCCTTCATCTATCAACTTGGGTATTTCCCCGAAAAACTCAATGCCTCACACTGGTATGCACATTACTTTCTAAATATGAATAGATCCTATCCCTCAGTACCTTCTCCTGCAACTTTTCCAACACTGATATGAGGCCCATTGTTCTGTAGTTATCCGGAAACCCCTACTATCCTTCTTGTACAGGAGACAATATGAGCAACGTTCCAGTCGGCCAGAACCTCACCTGTGCTGAAGAATGCCACGAAGATATCTGTCAGGGCCCCAGCTATTTCCTCTCTCACCTCACTCAGGAACCAGGGATAGATCCCATCCGTTCCTCGGGATTTGTCCACATTAATTACCCCTAGTCTGCCCTGCACAGCTTCCCTACTTATGTCAACATGATCCAGACTAATCAAATGTCTTACTCTAGACTCAACATTCATCATGTTCCTCTCCTCAGTGAACACTGATGCAAAATAATCATTCAGAATCATACCCACTCTCTAAGATTCGACAGACAGCCTTCCTTCGATTCCCTTAGTGGACCAATCCTTTCTCTGGTTACCCGTTTGCTTCTTATATATGAATAATAGGATTTAGTATTCTCCTTAATTGTGTTAGCGAGAAGTTGTTTCATGACCCCTTTTAACTCCCTTGATTCCTCGTTTAAGACTTGTCCTACTCTTCTCATGTTCCTCCAGGGACCATTATGTTCTTGGCTGCCGAGGCGTTCTGTCTGCTTCCCTTTTCCTCTTGGCGAGTCGTACAATTGTCCTGTCATCAACAGTTCACGAATATTGCCTTTCACATCCTTTGCCTTCAACGGGACATGTCGATCCTGCACTATATTTAACCTATCTTTGAAAGCCTGCCACATATAATCTGTGGGCTTTCCTACAAATAGCTGTGTCCAATCCACATTTCCGACCTCCTGCACAATTTTGACATAATTATCTTTGGCCCTGTTTTGTACCCTTTCCTCAGGACCACTCTCATCTTTGTCAATGAGCATTCTAAAACTTACAGAATATTGGACACTTCCCAAAGAAATCACCCACGGCAACTGTTATCACCAGCCCTGGCTTATTCCCCAATATCAGTTCCAATATGGCCTATTCCCTCGTCGGACCATTGATATACCATTCCAGAAAACTCACCTGGAGGCTTCTTACAAATGGTATCCCATCCAGACCTCTGACGCTAAGAGTATCCCGGTCAATGTTGGGAAAACGGAAATCTCCAATCAACACAAAGTTATTGCCTTTACGTCTTTCCATGATCTGTTTAACGATTCTTTTTACACTTCACGCTCACTGTAATACAGCCCCAAAAATCTAACCTCATCCTTCTTATTTCACTGCTCCATCCATAGTGTCTCACGACCCAAGCCCGACATGGTGTCCTCCTTTCACACAGCCATGATATCATCCCTGACCAGCAATGCAACTCGTTCCCCTTTTTTTTCCCTTCCTCTCCCGTCTGAAGCGTCTATATCCTAGAAACTTTGGTTGCCAACCATGCCCTTCCTTCAATTAAGTCTCTGTGATCGTAATAACGTCATATTCCCCGGCACAAACCTAAGCCCGAAATTCATCTGTCTATACTCCATGCATTAAAGTAGATGCATTTCAGGCCACCAGTTCTTTTGCATTCATCTGCTCTCTGCCTACTCTTCCCATTATTAATGCTATCTTCCTGATTCTTAGCGTTTCCAGTTTCCACCTCACTGCCGACTTGTTTAATCTTGTGGTTCCCAGCCCCTGCCACATTAGTATAAAACGTCCCCAACAACAGTAGCAAAAACTCCCGAAAGGACAACTGGCTGTTCACGATCCCCTTTTCGAATGCTCTTCAGCCGATGGGCCACATCCCTGGCCTGAGCACCTGGGAGGCAACATAACTCTCCAGAATTGCTGATGCTCCACAGTGAGTCCACCCACAGCTCCAAAGTGACCACGCGGTCAAACAAGTGCTGCAGCTGGACACACTTCTTGCAAGTGTAAGTTTAGAAAACCTTGACAAGGATTTGCAAGGTTTGCACTGCTTGGACATGAGAACGAAACTGAATAGGCTTTGTCAGATTCCCAGGAGCTTCAGTGCTTAGATATAGCCTCACAGAAGCTTATAAAATCATGAGGAAGACACGCAAAGTAAATAGTCAGGGAGCACTTTTTCACAAGACACGCGAGTTCAAATCTACATAGCAAACGTTTAATATGAGAGAGGAAAAAATTAAAAGGGATGTGAGGGACACATATTTTTCACACAGAGCGTTTGTGTGTGTGGAATGAATTGCCACATTTAGTGGCAGAGTCTCGTGCACTCACAACATTTCAAAGACATCTGAATGGGTGTATAGACAGGAAGACCTCGGAGAGATATGGCACAAATATTGGCAGATATGTATGGATTAATTTCGGATATTTGCTGCCAATGACCATTCTTCTTGACACTTTTCCAAGTTCGCCATCAAAGATTTTGGTTGAAGAAAAATACCTCACATATCGCATTACCCACTTTGCTCTCCAGCGAAACCAAAAACTGACAGCTCTTAAAGTGGAACAGAATCAAAACTGAAAAGGCAGTACCATGATCAGACACACCGAAGCTTAAGTGCTGTCTGTGAGGCACTGTGAGTCGTCTCTGACATGAACTGCTCGCACAAATAACAGCGAGTGAATTCCAAAACTACTGGAGATTTTGTGTATTGCCAAGTCCCAGAAAGTGCTCAAATATCTTAAAAAATAAACAGAACAACAACGAACCATTAAAAGTGAACATTTCCAATTATATCCGTGATTAAATTCGGCCATCAATGCGCTGGTGCCCCCATCTGATCGAGAGAGTTAATCACCTTTCTCGTTCACCAGGGCAGTAATGAAGTAAATGAAAGTATAGCAACGTTTCACATCGCGATTGCCCACCTTTTCGCCACAGCATCAAAACACGGCGAACAGATTCAATGCAGGATCTTCTTTCGAAATAACGGTGAAATAACTATGTCTATTCACTTTCAGAGTAAACGGGGAACAACACAAGTTGTCTGGAATATGAATAAACAACATAGACTACTTGGGTCCCAGATTCTACTGATGCACAGACTTTCATATGAAAAGGTACCTTGGGTGATTGCCCTACACCCAGAAATCTTCTGACTGCCTTCTGTTTGCCCTGTCACATAAAACGTGTGCTGCTCTAATCGAATTTGTAGTTCTTGACATTTGTCCATATTGCTACTGTGGATTTCTGGTCGTGGCAACTCGTGACTGCCACACAAATTCTTTGCCAAATTTGGATTGTCCCGCAACGTGATTCGCAGTGCACGAACTTCGCAACGAGGATATGCCACGCGGCAAGTTAAAAAGCACGCTTCCATTTATTAAAGTAAGTTTCTGGGAACTGGCAGCCAGATTCCTCCTTACACTCGGAATTATGACAACACATAAACAGCCTCTCTCAGAGACAAGTGACCAATGCCCATCTTGTGCCGGACAAACATAGTTGACAAGATTGCACGCAGGGACTGCACAGAAAACTATAGAGGAGAAGCAGACAGACGACCATCGAGCTGCATTCATGCAGTTCAGTTACCCTGTAAACCCCATGCACAGCTGTTCCTTGTAGGTACACACAGGGCACTGAGTGTCTCTGACTCCGGTACTTGGAACTCGGATTATATGACCGTCTGCAGCACTGGTTACTTCCTTGTGTGAGGTAACTCCGGATGGAACATATGTAAAACACGATAGCTCATTAAGAAATACGTCCAAAATAGTACACAAGAGACGTATTTCTGTTGTGTTTCTGGTCCTATTCCTGACATGACATCCAGCATTGTACTTATTGTGTGCTTCCTGACGGTTCGGTGCATGCTTCCGTGATCGCATTGTGTGCAGTAATCTGCGTTTTAGCTGTGATTATGTGCGTTTGAAACCCAGGACCACGTGCCTCTATTCTGTTTTCTTCTGCTCATGCGCAATTGCAACAGTAAACGATCAATTAATATTGGAAAATGACATACACAGGCGTGTGAAAAGCCCAGTTTCCGTGGCAATTATGCAATGGTTAGAGATTACTTTGATTCAGGAGATAAGGATGGAAAATGTGTTTGGGTAGAGATGAGGAACATTGAGGAAAGAGGAAACCAGCCGGTGAAGCTTACAAGAACATGAACAGTAACCACAGTGTAAAAAAAAAGTACAGAAAAAATACCACCTGTGAATGCTAAAAGAAGGCAAGAATTATGGGAGAGATTCATTTCCCTTTTTCCACTCCCGTTTGAATTGTAAATAAGCTTTGAAGAAAAACAATTGAAAAGTCATATATGCAACATCGAACAACGTGCGCCATACCTTGGTCATTGATTACTGTAGATTAGAATACTTACAATATGGAAACAGGTCCTTCGGCCCAGCAACTCCACACCGACCCGCCCCAGCCCAAATGCATTCCTCTCCATTAACCCCGTCAATTTAGCACGGCCATTTCATCTAACCGGTACATTTTTGGACTGTGTGAGAAAACCAGAGCAAGCGCACGCAGCCACGGGGAGAAAGTGCAAACTCCACACATTCAGTTGCTTGAAGCGGGAATTGACCCTGACTCTGTGGCATTGTGAAACAGCAGCACTCACAGTGGTGTCAGCGTTAGATGGGACTTATTTGCCGTCTTTTATTGGGAAAAATCTCTTCCATTGTGAGCATCTGGAAAGACCAGCTCCTTCGCCAGAAAAAGAAATGAATATGTCACTAACCTTTGTTTGCTTCAGGTCCAAGAACACTCAGATCAATACCTCTCTTGATCAGCTCTGCTGATCATGTTTGCAAAGAGATCTAGCAAATTGCCAAGTGTGATTTTCATTTCAATCAATAATTTTGACTCAGTTTGGCTGCAAATATCTTTGCTGAACTTTGTACTTTCCTTCTTTTACATTGGTTTCTCGCACCTTAGAATTGACAGCAGAGTTAGGGGAGGAGATGGAAGCATTTCGCCCATTAAGTCAGCGACAGCTTTCAATGAGATCACGGCTGATTTGGTCAATGCTCAACTCTGCTTTTTAGTCAGTACTCATGGCCGAGTGGTTAAGGTGGTAGGTTAAACATCCATTCAGGTTACCCCGCGTAGTTCCGAATCCAGCTGACTCCGCTATGAATGACTTGCTGCTGGGCGAATTTTCGCTCAAAGTTCAAAAAACCTATTTTGCAAACCAGGCCGGTAATTTAATTAGATTTTGGAACTCGGGTTCTTCATCAGAAATGTACCATACTTAAAACATTATCTCTGTTTCTCTTTCAAGATACACTGCTCGACACATCGGGTTTCTGCAGTTGTTATTGAACGTCCTGAGCAGAAGTGCTGCTTTTCATTAGATTCCTTTAATCCCTGTCCTCTGTTCTCTGACTCGGGTCAGTGGCAACACTTCCTCCTGCTCGTTAAAGTGCTCATTCCCCATCATTACAAACAACCGCAGGAAATTGCCACTTAACCATCTTTGTTCCAAAGTGAAACTCACCAGCCTGGGGAATCTCTCCACCAAACGGGATTTCTCATCACTGGACATGATGCAAGCCAGACGATTGTGAAGAGATACTGTGAAAATATTTACAGTTGGCAGTTGGAAAAAATGTTTAGGAAGCAAACCATATAATTTAGGCTCCAGCTTTGGAAATCTTGAGAAACTCTTTGGGAAATGGAATCAGAGGAGGATGAAGAAGTGTGAACTGTCGGACCGAGTAGAGGACGGGACATTGACTCTGATGTTCTCGGGACAGGAATTGATCTGAGACTTTGAAAGAATTCTCGCTCACGTACGTGAGGAATGCAAACTTCATCTGGACTCTGGGACAATGAAAAACTCTGGAACACTCAAGACAATATCCAAATATTGACTGGGATCACTACAGTACGAGATGAGTCAGTTTTTGCCCAGTGTGTGCAGGAGGGCTTCCTGACACTGTGTGTACACATGCCTTCAAGGGATGAAGCCATTTTCGATTTAGTACTGGGTAACGAGCCTGGCCAGGTTTTAGATTCGGAAGTCGGCGAGCACTTTAGAGACAGCGATCACAATTCTCTCAGGTTTACTATCGTGATTGAAAGGGATAGGTGTACTCCACAGAGCAAGAGTTTCAGCTGGTGGAAGGGAAATTACGCTGCAATGAGGCAAGATTTAGGAAGCATAGAATGGGGTAGGAAACTGCAGGGGATGAGCACGTTAAAATGTGGAGCGTATTCAAGGAAAAGCTCCTGTGTGTCCTAGATAAGTATGTACCTGTCAGGCAGGGAGGAAGATATAGAACGCGTGAGCCGTGGTTTACTGAGGAAGAGGAATCCCTGGTCAAGAAGACCAAGAAGTCTTACGTTAGGACAAAATGTGAAAACTCAGTTAGAGCGCTCGAGAGTTCCAACGATATCTGGAAAGACCTAAAAAGAGAGCTGAGAAGAGCCAGGAGTAGACATGAGAATTTGTTGGCAGATAGGATCAGGGTTAACCCTAAGGCTTTCCATAGGTACGTCAGGAATAAAAGAATGACGAGACTTAAATTTTGGACAATTAAGGATAATAGTGGGAAGTTGAGTGTGGAGTCAGAGGAGATAGGGAAGGCACTAAATAAATATTTTTCGACAGTGTTCGCTATAGAAAATGAAAATGTTGGCGAGGAACATACAGAGCTACTTTCGTCTAGACGAGAAGAGATTGAGGTTCACAAGGAAGAGATATTAGAAATACTGCAGAGTGTGAAAATAGATAAGTCAGCTGGGCCGGATGGGAGCTATCTAATGTTGTTTCGCAAATGCACTGCAGGAAGGTACAAATCAAGCTGATGCTAACAACGGCTCGTTTTGAGCCGCTAATTTGCAGTGAAGTGGCGGCGCCAATAAAAGGTGTCACGCATCTCGTCTAATTTCACATCCTGAGCTCGAAATGACCGGAGGTCTCTCGCTGAGTTTCTGCAGGGTCTTGCTTGGACGACACCATGACACTTTTTCACTGGAGTGGATCATGAAATCGCGTCGTGACTGTGAATAAAACGATGGAAACTTCCAGCAGAGAAGGAGGCGACCCTGAAGCAGGCAGCTGAGGACAAATATTTCTCCTTTTCCAGTGAAAGGCACTGCTTCACAAATTGGAAACTTCCAGTTGGTGATTATCTTCGCTGCTTGTTCACCTTTTTAATTCTGATTCCGTGAAAGTCCATGGAATTACATATCGACATTCTGCCAACGCCTGGCTTGTTTCTTGGGCCAGTGGCATAATGAATAACGTGTCTGGCTTCGGATCAGAGGATTGCAGGTTTGTGTCCTTCCTGCCCCCGAGGGGAATGTTTCACTTTCACCGTGATTTCCGTTGACGCTCCTCGATGAAGTCTTGTCGGGACGTCGCCTCTGTGCTTCCGCATTTAAAACTTGCATTTTTCCTATTGTCCATTTCAAATTCCAGCTCTCCACAACGGACACCTCCGTCAGTTTGGGGGTATTTTCCTGTGTGTCTCCCTCTGTGGGTGAAAATGAGCATGAGTTCCTCAAACGTGTTACAATTCGTTGTGGAAGTATCATACTTCTACCCCATTACTGTGCCATTTAAGAACATAGGATAACCTCATTGACATTTGACCTTGAAACATTAGAACACACGAGACTTTGGGCCAAAGTTCGAAACTGAGATTAGAATAGATGGCTCTCTGATTAGTCGCAATGCACACGGACGGAATGGCCTTTTCCCACTTTGTAAATCTTCGAAAACAAGTTGAAAATAATCTGCAACGAAAATGTTCAGACAGGGTGTTTTATTTACACCAAATACCATAGTATCTATCGCCTTGTCTTGTTATTTACTTGTGAGGATTCAGTCCTCTCAGCACCGTGGCCCGGATCATATTCCCGCTCATGGAATGGTTGTATTGTTCAGCAAACATATCGGTGTACCAGTACTTCTGCCGATTTTCCGATGCTGGCAGGTCATTGGTTTTGTCCAAAACATTATGAAGGTTAACAAAAAACAAATAGCTGCAGTTGCTGGAAATCTGAGCCAAAAACGAAAATTGTTTGCGGAACGCAGCAAGACTGGCAACAGAAACGTCGACCTTCCTGCTCCTCGGATGCTGCCTGACCTGCTGTGCTTTTCCAGCATCACTCTGACCGAAAGTCAGGTTTCCAGCATCTGCAGTCCTCACTTTTGCCTAGTTTCTTCAGTGTCTCTGGTTCCCAATTCAAGAACTCCATCTCTAGCGGTTTCATGTTTGTACCTCCGTGCTGAGGAGTTGAAGAGTGAAGAAAACTAACTCACCCCCTCCATATCTGGGGTAATTAGGGACTGAAAATGAATCGTGTCACATTGAAATATATCTAATGCGACTTAATCTCTTTCTTTTATTGGGAACCATCTCTTTCATTGTAACCATCAGGAAAGATCATTTCGTTCGCCAGAAAAAGAAATGAATATGTCACTAACCTTTGTTTGCTTCAGATCCGAGAATACTCAGATCAATAGCTCCCTTGCTTACCTCTGCTGGTCATGTTCGCAAAGAGATCTTGCAAATTGCCAAGTATGATTTTCCTTTCAATACATAATTTTGACTCAGTTTGGCTGCAAATATCTTTTCCTACCTTTGTTCTTTTCTTCTTTTACATTAGTGTCTCGCACCTTCCAAATGACAGCAAAGGTATGAAAGGAGATGGAAGCATTTCGTTCATCAAGTCAGCAAGAGCTTTCAATGAGATCACGGCTAATTTGGTCATTGCTCAACTCTGCTGCGCTGTTTGTAGTCATGGCCGAGTGGTGAAGGCGATGGATTAGAAATCTATTGGGGTTTCCCCACGTAGGTTCGAATCCTGCTGACTACGTTATGAATGCTTTCCTGCTGAAACACTTTTCGCTCAAAGTTTAGAAAACCTATTTTTTGCAAACCAGGCTGGTAATTTGATTAGACATGGGAAACTCGAGTTCTTCATCAGAAATGTTCCATATTTAAAACACTATCCCTGTTTCTCTTTCCAGATACACTCCTCCGCACATCGGGTTTCTGCAGTTGTTATTGAACGTCCTGAGCAGAAGTGCTGCTTTTCATTAGATTCCTTTAATCCCTGTCCTCTGTTCACGGACTCGGGTCAGTGGCAACACTTCCTCCTGCTTGTCAAAGTGCTCATTCCCCACCGCTCCCTCTCCCATCATTACAAACAACCGCAGGAAATTGCCACTTAACCATCTTTGTTCCAAAGTAAAACTCACCAGCCTCTGGAATCTCTCCACCAAACGGGACTTCTCATCCCTGGACATGGTGCAAGCCAGACGATTGTGAAGAGATACTGTGAAAATATTGTCAGTTGGCAGTTGGAAAAAATGTTTAGGAAGCAAACCATATAATTTAGGCTCCAGCTTTGGAAATCTTGAGAAACTCTTTGGGAAATGGAATCAGAGGAGAATGAAGAAGTGTGAACTGTCGGACCGAGTAGAGGGCGGAACATTGACTCTGATGTTCTCGGGACAGGAACTGATCTGAGATATTGAAAGAATTCTCACTCACGTACGTGAGGAATGCAAACTTCATCTGGACTCTGGGACAATGAAAAACTCTGAAACACTCAAGACAATATCCAAATATTGACTGGGATCACTACAGTACGAGTACTATAGATGAGTCAGTTTTTGCCCAGTGTGTGCAGGAGGGCTACCTGACACTGTATGTAGGCATGCCTTCACGGGACGAAGCCAATTCCGATTTAGTACTGGGTAACGAGCCTGGCCAGGTTTGAGATTCGGGAGTAGGTGAGCACTTTGGAGACAGCGATCACAATTCTCTCAGGTTTACTTTCGTGATTGAAAGGGATAAGTGTACTCCACGGAGCAAGAGTTTCAGCTGGTGGAAGGGAAATTACGATGCAATGAGGTAAGATTTAGGAAGGGTAGAATGTGGTCGGAAACTGCAGGGGGTGAACACATTAAAATGTGGAGCTTATTCAAGGAAAAGCTCCTGTGTGTCCTACATAAGTATGTACCTGTCAGGCAGGGAGGAAGATATAGAACGCGTGAGCCGTGGTTTACTAAGGAAGTGGAATCCCTGGTCAAGAAGAACAAGAAGTCTTATGTGAGGACAAAATGTGAAAACTCAGTTAGAGTGCTCGAGGATTCCAACGAAATCAGGAAAGACCTAAAAAGAGAACTGAGAAGAGCCAGGAGTAGACTTGAGAATTTGTTGACAGATCGGATCAGGGTTAACCCGAAGGCTTTCCATAGGTATGTCAGGAATAAAAGAATGACGAGAGTTAAATTTGGGACAATCAAGGAAATTTGTGAGAAATTGTGTGTGGAGTCAGAGGAGATAGGGGAAGCACTAAATAAATATTTTTCGACAGTGTTCGCTGTGGAAAATGAAAATGTTGGCGAGGAGGCATTCGAAAGCATCGGGTAATTATACAGAAAGAAATAGTGTGCAAAATTAAGGCGAAAATTAGGAGACATTCAGAGGTAGTGATTCTCATTTAACAATTGCCGTCAGGCATGTTTCAGACGGTGTTCGCTAGAATTGTCCTCAGAATGGAAAACTTCACATTTGGGGAATGTTTGAAGACGGTGGATCTATGCTCGATGTAGTTTGGAAGGATGAAGTGGAATCTTATTCAAACATAAAGACTATTGCAGTGTCGATCTTGGAAAGGTATTTGTTTTTTTGGGAGAGGCTCCTAAACGAGTGCACAGCCTTGGTATAATGGGAAGACATTTTAGAATGGAGCGAAGGAGATGTGTAGATGTTAGAAAGGTATTTTAAGTTTTGGTAGAGATTCCTAACCGAGTGCACAGCCTTGGCATAAAGGGAAACCTTTTAGAACGGAGAGTAGGAGAAACGTCTTAAGCCAGCGACTGGTGAATCAAGGGAAATCATTT
Organism: Chiloscyllium plagiosum; assembly: GCF_037043375.1. Lineage (NCBI taxonomy): Eukaryota > Metazoa > Chordata > Chondrichthyes > Orectolobiformes > Hemiscylliidae > Chiloscyllium > Chiloscyllium plagiosum. The sequence continues at coordinate 179,959 of NW_028270209.1, read as the reverse complement.
GCACGGAAGGATATGGAAGCCAGGTCAAAAAGTATATTTAAGACTCAGATAGGTTAATGAGTATCAAGGGAATCAAGAATAGCGTGCATAAGGCAGGACACGAGTGTTGAGAAACTAAACATCCATGATTGAAATGTGGCGAAGACTCAATGGGCTTAATTGCATAATTTCTGCTCTTATGCCTTAATGTCATCAACATTCGAATTGTGTCCTTTTCCGTCATAATAATCTTGTGATTCTATGAACTGTGTCTTCAATACAATTTATCATTATCTCCGTCTGACTTCTGGTGCTCCAAAATATAGTTGCCTTATGGAAGCGCAGAGATAGGTTTGTTTGACAAACAATAAATGTTAGCAGAAGTCTGTACTTCTGTCCACAAGGCAGTTTTTAAGCGCATGAGACATGGTCGTTTCCTTCACTTAAAAATTGAAAACTTTAAAATTAATTTTATCCATGAAAATGTGATTTTGGGAACAATGGAAGAAGCCTGTACGAGAGAGAGAGAATGTCTCATCTTTCGCGTGTCCACTGGCTAATGGTGAAAGGACAGAAGAGGACGAGTAGCTGATTTATTCTGGAAAGCCTGCTCCGCTATTTAAGATGATCACGGGTGCTCGAACAGATCGAACCGTTGTATAGGCACAACCACATGAAGATTCAGGCTGCTGTTATTTCGAAAAACGAACAAACATACCTTAAAGACACTCAAAGACCGAATATCCACGTCTCACTGCAGTGGACAATTGCAAAACTTCGCATGGATTACGTTAAAATCAAATAATCCTCATCGAGGTAATGAATCAGAATACCTTGTTTAAAATTGTGCCCACCTGCTTCCAGATTCATTAATGAGAGAACACAACTTAACTGCACCATCCTGTATATCTCTTCAAATATTTTGCAACTTTCACTGAGATAATCTCTCATGTTTTGAAATTGCAAAAATGCATAATGACAGATTTGCCCAATTTCAACTCAGAGGACAAACGCCCAGCTTTGGAGTCAATGGTAATGAATATTTGTGGTATTCTATATGCGGCAATAGTAGCTTTCCTAAATTGAGGATTACAAGTACCCATACCCAAACCGAGCTACCATACCTTGGAAATAAGACTACTTTCTCGTGCCCTAAAATCCTTCCACTGGAAAGGTTGTCATTCTGAAGCTGAGACAACAGATTGCTGCAACTGGCGCGAGATTTCAATGACTTATTAACAATGACGTCGAGATGCATTTCTAGAAGTCTTTACATCAGACTTACTGCATCAATCAGTTTTCAAACTGCCACATTCAAATACATAATCTACACACATTTCCAAGCTGACAAGTATGACTAAGCCAAATATTTGCTATTTATTAATTCATGAGCGACATGGATAGTGTGAATAGACAAGATATTTTCTCGCTGGTGAGGGAGCACAAAATTAGAAAGCATAGGTATAAAATTATAGGGTAAAGACTTAAAAGGGACCTAAAGGCAACTTTTTCCTAGAATAAGCTGCCAGAGAAAGTGGTGGGGACTGGTAAAACTGAAACATTCAATGGAATATTTATGTATATATGAGTAACAGGTTTTAGAGGGATGTGGGCCAAATGTTGGAAAATGGGACCAGATTAGTTTAGGATATTTGTCCAGCATAGTCAAGTTGGAGCAAAGGATCACTTTCCGTGCTGTATTGCTGTATGACTTGATGACTCTTGAACAACTGCAAAAAGAATGCAAATGATTGCATCAAAACAGTTTCCAGTTACAAATCTTCGGTCAATCTTCCTCTCTTATGCTCACAAGTTCTTTACATAATGTCAGAACTTAAGAGTTTCATTCTTGCATCCATTCCTGTAAATCCATTTTGCATTCTTTCTTATTCGGATATCTTTTTTCTGATGTACATCGTACTTAGGTACACAGAATGTATAATTCAGATAACATATTTCACGGAATAGTAAAACTCAGCTGCATATCCGTTTCGCAACCAGGTGCTGGACAATTGAGTCAAAATTTATTGCAAGTGCGCACACACTGAGGCAAAGGACTTGTTTACGTGTGGTGTAGATTGCCTGTCTCTATAACTCTAATGACGAGCCATTCCCTCAAGTTCAGCTGTGTCAGAATCCACATTGCGATGAAAGCCTGTCAACCTGCAAAAGTGACCTTCATCTGGGTGTCTGCAATGGATTTGGCGAAATCGTTGCGTCTCTACCATTTGTTCTTCAAACAAAGTATTTGTTTTATGGAGTCGATTGTTTTACCATGAAGATTTCTGACTTGGCATTCAGCTGCATTGACTGAGAGATTAAGGCATCGGCGTACAGACCCTTGAGTCGAATTTGTCCACGCCGACCTGATATCCTGACCTAATGTATTCGCATTTGCCAGCAGTCGGTCTATATCCCACTCAGCCCTTCTTGTTCATAGAATCATCCAGCTGGCTTATAAATTCATTGCATGTACCAGCCTCCACCACTTCCTCTGGCAGCTCATTCCATGCACATACCTCCTTCTGCATGGAAAGGTTGTCCCTTAGGTTCCTTGGGCATCGTTTGCCTCGAACCAAAAATATATTCGTCTACTTGTGGACTCCACCACCCGAGGGAAAAAAAAAACTGTTATATTTATCCTATTCGTGTCCGTCATGATTACATAAACCTCTTAAAAGTCATCCCACAGTCTTGGGTCTCCAGTGAAAACACTCCCAGCCTACTCAGCCTCTCCTAACAGCTCAAATCTTCCAAACCTGGATCCATACCTGTGAACCTTTTATGAACCTGTTCAAGTTCCACAAAATTCTTCTGATAGGAAGAAGACCTGAATAGCACGCAATATTTTAAAAGTGGCCTATACAGTGTTGCGTACAGTCTCCCCACTCCTATACTCAATGCACTGACCAATAACGGAAGAATACCAAGCACCTTCGTCACTATCGTATCTGCATGCGACTCTACTTTCAAAAAATTATGAAGCTGCACTCCAAGGTCACTTTGTTCAGCACCATTTCCCAGAACCTTGCCATTGACTGTTGCTCAAGAAAAAGCAGAGCCGACCATAGATGTTCCCTGAACCGGTCCTGAATTTAGGAGCAATGGATGCAGTAAATCATGTTCTAGGAAATCCAAATAAAACTCTGGTGGGTTGCAATAGTTCTTTGGGGCCATGCATGGAGATAACAGACAGTAGAGTACGGTATATAGAGAGTAGATAAGCTTTATTTATCATTTCTACTGTATACAACTGGAACAATAAAAATGAGACTGCGTTGCTCCAGGAACAAGGTGCGATTTCCACACAGAAGCTACACGACAGTACAAACATACACAGGGCAGCATAAAGTGCGTAAAAATTGAAAAAGATGCCAGACAGCGCGGTAATTCCTGACAAGCCAATAGGGAAAATGGTGGACAAATTACAGTGTAACAGTGAATGATCATTAATTAAATATTGTTTCAGCAGAATTTCAAAATATCGTCCAAAAATTGCAATTGGAAGAGAAAGTAATCATGCAATGTTAAGAATTCTGAAGGCTTGTGTGAAGAAAGCTTTGTAGAATCTGGCCGTGAGAGATTCAATGCTGTGGTATGTTCTGCCAGATGGCAGGAGGGTGAAGACCTTTAATCATAGATTTGTGGGCCGTTCACAATGCCATTGGCCTTGCCGATGCAGTGTGCGGTGAACATGTCTGTCATGGAGAGAAGAAGATTTCGATGATAAGTTCAGCTTTCCTCACAACCCGTTGTCGGGTCTTACGATTCACGAAGATGTAATTCCCGAACCAGGCATTGATGCAACTGCTCAGTGTATTCTCAATTAACCATCTGTCGAAGGTGACGAAATGAAATGTCAAATGGGATGTCCTCAGCCTACACAGAATGGAGACGCTGCTGGTCTTTCTTGGCTATAAAGTTGGTGTTGAGTGACCAGGTGAGATAATCTGAAAAATGCATGCAAACAAATTTGGTGCTCTTCACAATCTCTACCGGCAAAACGTCGACATGTTTGCAGAGACTGATCCGTCTGAGTTCTCATGAAGTCACAACCATCTGTTTCGATTTGCCCGTGTTCATAGACAGGTTGTTGGCACTGCATTCGTCCAATCGCCCCAGACCTTCTCTGTGTATGCTGACTCTTCGCTCCTGCTACTGAGAGCCAGTACCGACGTGTCAACAGTGAACTAAATAATATAATTTGAGCTGGACATCAATGCTCAGTCGCCTGAACGCACGGCGATCACCCTGGAGCACACAGCCCCAGGGAGCTCAGTGTGATGCTGTTGGAGATGCTGTTCCCAATCCGGGTTGACTGAAGATTCCCAGTTACAGAGGGACATATTCAAGCGCAGCAGACTCAGCTTTCCAAAAAAGTGCTGATGAATGATTCTGGTGAATGTAGAACTGAAGATAATGAACAGTAAACTGATTGTATGTCTCCTGCTTAATCAGGTGGGTGATGGCCACATGCAGGGTGGTGAAGATGGCATCATCTGTTAAGCTGCTGGAACGATATGCAAACTGCGGAGTGTGGAACGAGGATGGGGTGGGGGGCATCAGGGTCGAAATATGCCTCATGATGAGCATCTCGAAACAGATCATAGTGATGAGTGTAAACACAACGGAGCAGAAGTCACTGAGGCAAGACAGTGAAAAGCGATTCGGCACAGGGACATTGGTAGTGGTCTTGAAGCATGTTGGAACAATGGTACAACTCAAGGGAATTTTAAAGAGGTCCATGAGAACATCCTCCAGCAAGTCAGTACATCCTCTGAGCAATCTGCCAGGGATGATATGTGGTCCAGCAGCCTTACGTGGGTTTACTCAGCGTAGAGTTTTCCTCACGTCAGTCCTAAGAAGACACAACACCAGTTCATTGGGGCCGTGCTTCCTTGCTTCCACATCATTTCATGCCTCAAACCATGCACAGATGTTGTTCAACTCATCTGGGAGGTGGGTATCACGAGCACAAGTATTTGATGCTGTGTCTCTTTGGTGATGGCCTTAATACTTTTCCATATACTCATCATATCACCACCATCCTGATAAAGGCTATATTATCTCTGTACATATGCATGATTTGCCTCCTTGATGGCGCATGACTATCAGCTATAGCTGCCTCAGGGATTGACGAATTAAAGTCGGATATATCGCTTTAACATTTTTTTTCATGTTTCATGGTAGGTGATTTAAAATGAAATTTCACAAGATATTTGAGAATAAATTTTCAGCTGAAAACTACTACTCTCGTGTTATCCCAGTCTTGCAATATCCGGCAGGGATATTGAATGCAATAACAGCAAATCCCTAGGAGTATTTGCTGCTCCACGTTTCATACAGTTAAGCAATCAAATTGTGAAAAAAAACTGTGATTACGATGATCTACCCGTGAGGGACTTCTTTTAAATTCCAGACAGCGATTCAGGGTGGATAACAAGACAGAGAAAAAGGAAGCGAATGAAATAATGAAATGTATAGACATGTTTCACAATTCAGGCTCTTTGACAGTTCAGGATGTGAGGAATCGCTGGCATTGAAACGGATTTGCGATGACACAGAATGCCTTAATACATGTGGTCAATAATTAGGGGATAATACGCTCATTCTGCAAATCCGAAAGTAGCATCTTATTAACAATATATAATTATGCAGTTTTTAGTAGTTTTAATGCATATGCCATTATTTATAAGCTGCAAGTATATTACATATGAAAGTTAGGTGAAACATGAACTGAGGGCACAGTTAAGAATTATATACTCCAGGAATCAACAATAACGTACATGGAAAGGGAATTAATGGAAAACCAAATATTTGCCTATTGCAGACAGAGACAGGAGAACTTTTAGAATTTTGAAACGTAAACATCGCAAAATAAAACCTGAATTATCATCCTATGGCTGTCTTCACAGATAAAGAGCAAGGAATTTTCGGTTAGTTTGCTCGTAACGCTGCTGATGCACACCAGACAAACAAAATCTCAACGGCCATCCTTCAGCTTCACACAAAAATGATTTATAATTGCTGGAAATGCACAGCAGCGCTGTCAGCACCATGGAATCAAAAGCGGGCTCGACATTTCAGCTGATAAACTTCGATTCGATTTGAAAAATACTGCCAGATTTTCTGAGCATTACGATAATTTTCAATCTTTTGTCTCTCTCACCTTCAAAGGAGTAATGTGAGTTGACATCAGAATCAGTCATCTGTCAATAGTTCAAGATGTTATTCAAAAGAGAAGAACTGTTTGAAATTCTCTGACAGTTTTCAATGAATTCAAGACGTGGTCAAAAGTGAATACTCTGGTTCACATATGTCTTACCTGATGTCCGACTCCCAATGCAGATTTGATTCAGTTAGCCAGCTGTGGTCCAGTTGAAGGTCTAAAAAGTCAACATAAATCGACCGGCTAAGGGAGTAGAATTGATTGTTAATTACTCCTGGGTGTTCAGAAAAGATATGAAAGCAAGGAAACGAGGATTATTGGTGGCATTGGTCGAAGAGAATATTGAAGTGATGAAAGATGACACCGTAGGAGATTCAAAGATAAAACAGGGCCAAAGATATATATTAAGATGTGTTCAATCCCACTGAGCAGTGTAGTTCATAGATCACCTATTCTGGAAAGGTAGTCCCTGAAAAAATCGGGAGCACTATTCATATTGAGAAAGTCAACGATAGCATTTTGTAACATCGTTCTGAAGCGATAAGTTTATCGTGACATCTTCTTTATATGTGATTATACAGATTTCCATACATTTACACACAGGAAAATCATTTATTGTGCCAAATTGTACAGGCGTTGATTTGAATCAAACTGATTATCCCATGCTGACCAACATTAAAAATAATGATCAGGAACATATTTGTCATTGTCAAGTAGTTCTGACATGGCAGCCTGTGAACTCTTCATTTTGAAAACGTTGGCACTTTTTTCTGTCTCTTAAAGTTTGTGTGTTCTTACCTTCTTCCAAGTATACACTGACAAATTATCACCCATGCTCCAAGTTCAATGTGATGCGTTGTCTTCCGCCCAGTTTCATATCGGCATTCTGTCAAGTTCCTTCACATTCAACTCACGCCATTCCTTCCCTGTTTTGAGGAGCAGGAAACTTCATCGCAGATGATTGTCTGGTGATGACAAAGATTCTCAGAATGCTTTTGATCCGGTCTCACATGGCGAAGTTACTTGGGAAAACTGCAAGACTTGAACCTTGGTGGAATATTCTTTTACAGATATGAATTGGCTTGGAAAAAGAAATAGAATGGAATCAACTTGTCTTCTTTCTAGCTGAAGCGTTGATTAACCGCATATTGCTGCAAAATAAAACTAATTGCGGTTGTGAGTTGTGAAGAAGATAGAACGAAGTAGAAGGACACTCTAGAAAAATTGCATGTGCAAGCAAGCTGATGCAGTACAGTGTGAATTCGCATGAATTTATGCAAAATGATTTCAAAAAGGAAGAGGTGGAGAGGTCGTCCAGCGCCAACACCAAGCTGACACTGGAAATGGCAGTCTTGTCATTTAAGAAGAGATTGTTTCGGCTGGGTATATTTCCACTAAACATTAGAAAAATGGAACGGATCCTTATTGAAATAAATAAAATTCTCGCAGGAATAGAGAGAGTAGCTGGATGTTTAGCCTGATTGCAGAGTATAGAACGAGGACTTCCAGACTTAGTATAGTGTGTGGAACAACTAGGATTGACATGAAGAAACACTTCTTGATTCAGAGAGGACACCTCCGTAATTCGATACCACAACACGTTGTGGAGGCCAAATCTCCGAATATATGGGAAAATACATTTATTTTATTTGATATCAAAAGATTCAGAGGGCGTGTAGAGAAAACAGGAACATGGTAAGCAGGTAGATATTTAACCAAGGTTATATAGAATGACAGATTAATGTTGAAGTGTCAACTCCTGCTCCGAAATTTAAAGTTTCGATCTCTGTATACAAATATGCTGGAGGCGACTGACTTGGACAGGGAGTGTAGCTGAGAGTTAACAGCTTCAGAAGAAAACGAGTGCTTTGTTTTCGGATACTGATGCTGAAGAGACGAAAGTAAATGATGAATCGTGAGGCCGTATTTCGATCCTGTTGAGTCATGACAGTTAATTGTGCGGATCAGGGGAAGCCATTATAGATGATTCCCAGGCTGTAATTGGGTAGGTAGCAATGAAATCAAACGTTAGTTCAGTTCCTTACAGTTGAAGGACATTGCAAAGTTGTTCAAGCAATATGCTTTATCTGACATTGACAGACGCCTGCAATTGTCGTGCCCTGTCGGTCCAGTGTTCATCCCTTAGCGCCTTTCCCACTGGACTCACGTTCAACTCCTATTCTGGTGTTGAACCTTCGAAGCTCTTTTTCTCGGTTGCATGAGATTTGTTTCTGAAAAGAAAAAAATTATCTTCACTTTAGAATCAAACATTTGTCACAAATAATCAAGGTGTACTTCCAATCCATTCAATCTTATGCACGTGGTGCAAAGTGCAAACATTTTGACTGCACCTCAGAAATTGGTAATCAAGGATTGGAAAGGCTGCATCTTCCCCATTCACTGATATAAAAAAGACAATCACCGTTCATGAACTACACCATGCACATGCGAAACGATCTCATGCGCAATCTTTGTTGAACTGAAGTAATTTCCGAATTTCAGTCCTTCAATCTGTTGAAACCGATCTTTTTGATTGCAGGAACATCATTTCAGTTGGGCGACTCTGGTTAAGTTTCATAATATCTCTCCCCCCGCATTCTTGAAACCACGTTTCGTTTTATAGTATATATCTTCCTTAAAGTTCAGCATTTTGCTACTTATATGCACGCAGTACATCGCGCTAGTGGACTGCCATTTTGGTGGGGTGGGTGGGGGAAATTAGTAGCATGATGAATATGTACAGATGCATGTGAGCCAGAATTAGCACCTTTTTTAAAAATGGAATCACTAAGGTGCGGAAACAGGTCCTTCGGCCCAACAAGTCCACACCAACACTGCAAGAGTAACCCAATCATTAGCATTCCCCTTTCTCCATTATCCTATATTTACACCTGACAAATGCACCTCACCAAAACATGCTTGAACACTGTGGGGAATTTTGCATGGTCAGTTCTGCTAAACTGCATATGTTTGGATTGTGGGCGAATCTTACATCATCTAGCAATAGAAGTTCATGCACAGGGAAAAAGAAAACAGAGCAATGTTTCAATGAAGCATTTTGCACTCACAACGTCCGATTTATGACAACAGGCCTGCTTGACATTTTGTTCTTTGTGTTGAATAGAATAAAAGAATGAACTGAACTAGAATGTAGAAAGGCTTACTTTTCTAGATGCTCAACCCAGTTTATTCAGAATAAAACCTTCTTACAAGTCTGTACTTCGGTTTAAAAAGTATAAAACTACATCCTTTCAATGTCTGCTTCACTCTACGGGCATCTGTCCATAAATTTCAGGCAATCTTTTGAAGTAACGCTTATTTTCAATACTGGCAATGGTTCTTCCGTTCGGCTGTCATACTGGTGAGCGGAGGTACCTGCCATATCTTTACCATTTGATTCGCCATTGTCCATTATGTTGGGAATGTAAGTTCAGATCCACACAATTCTCGTTGAAACTCAATACTTTCTGAACAATTAGAGAAAGACAACAAATGCTAACATAGCCAGCCACATAAGGATCCACTGAATGAATGTTTTAAATTCAACAATGAGAAGTTAGGGAATGGGATCCACTAGATGCAAATGTCGTAAAATAAAAATAATGAGGCATTCAAGTGGGCATTGGGTGATCATATTGATAGTAGTAGTGTGACAAGTTAGGACGAAAAATCAGGAGACATTCATGAGGCAATGAATCTGAGTTAACAATTGCAAACAGGCACGTTTCTGAATCGGTCCTCAGGAATGGTCCACGGAAGGAAATACTTCACATTTGAGGAAAGTTTGAGGACTCTGGGTCTATACACGATGAAGGTTGGAAGGATGAGGGAGGATCTCATTCAAACGCAATAAATACTGAATGGCCAAGGCAGAGTAGATGTTGGAAAGATGTTTTCATTTTGGGAGAGATCGTAATCGAGTGCACAGCCTTGGGACGAAGGGAAGACCTTTTAGGGCGGGGAGAAGGAGAAACTTCTTCAGTCAGCGAGTGGTGTATGAAGGTGATTCATTGCCAAACAGAGTCCAGTTCGTTGAGTATATTTAAGACTGCGATAGATACGTTAATGTGTATCAAGGGAATCAAGGATGAAAGGAAAATGTGGGAGACAAAGTTTGAAATTGATCAGCCATGATTGAATGGTGGACCAGACCCATTGGCTTAATTGTATAATTTCTGCTCCTATGCCTTATGGTCTATGATATGGCAAATGGCATCTTTTACCGCCTTAACAATTTTGCGATTCTATGAACTTTGTCTTCAATCCAATCGGGTCTTTATCTCCATCTGACTTCAGGTGCTCCAAAGTATAATTGCGTTATGAAAGGGCGGAGATTGCTTTGTTTCGCAATATTCTGTGATGATTTTTGAGATGCAGTCAATGTTATCTGAACGTGGTCTTCATATATACTGACAAAATTGGAAAAAAAAAGTATTTCAATTATTTTTATCGCAAAAATGTGTTTTTGGGACCTATGGAAGACCCTAGTACGACAGATATTATTATCAACGGAGAAGGTTCACTCTGGAGTGTATGAAGGGTAATTGCAAAAGTCCAGACGATTTATACTGGAAAGCCTACTCCACTACTTTTCTTGATCACGGACCCTTGAACACTTGTAAGCCTTGTACAGGCATAACCACATAAAGCTTAAGGCCTTTCTTAATTCGAAAACAAAGAAACACAACTAAAAGGCATTCAAATACAAAATATCCACGGCTCACAGTAGTGAAGAATAGCGAAACCTCTCAAGACTAAGACTAAAATGTAATAATCCTCACGGTGGGCATAAATCACAATGCTTAAATTTAAACTTGTGCCCAGCCTCTTCTGGATTCATCAGTGATGACACGCAATTTAACTGTACCATCCTGTTTATCTCTTCAAATATTTTGCAGCTTTCAATGAGATCACCTCTCATGTTTTGAAATGGTAAAAAATATTCAGGCAGGATTTGCCCAATTTCAATTCACAGGATAAACGCCAATCTATGCTGCCAAGGCTAATTAACATTCGTGGCATTCCTCATACGGCAATAGTAACTTTCCTAAATTGAGGATTATAATTCCTCATACTGTACTCAAGTGCGGTATAACCGAGCTCTCGTACATTGGAAATAAGACTCGTTTCTCGTGCCCTAAAGTCCTTCAGGTGGAAAGGTTGTCATTCTGCAGCTTTCACAACAGATTTCTGTAACTGCTGCTATACTTCAATGACTTATTAAAACGACACCAAGATGCATTTCTACAATTCTGTACGTCGGACTTTCTACATCAATCAGTTTTCAAATTGTTACCTTGGAAGAAAAATCTACAGACCTTTCCCACCTGACAAGTATGATAAAGTCAATTCGTTGCTCTGTATTAAATCATGACGGGCATAGATAGAGTGACCAGAAGAGCTGCTTTCCTGCTGGCGAGGGAGTGCAAAATTAGAAAGATTAGGTTTAAAATGAGAGGGAAAAGATTTAAAAGAGACCAAATGGGCAACTTTTTCAGGCGTGTCTAGAATGAGTTGGCAGAGAAAGTGGTAGAGACGGGTTCAGCTGCAAAATTTAATAGCATCTGGATGGGAATATGAGTAACAACCGTTAGAGGGATGTGGGTAAATGTTGGAAAATGGGACGAGATTAATTTAGGATATCTGTCCAGCATGGTCAAGTTAGAACAAAAGATCAGTTTCCACGCAAAAAGAATGCAAATGATTCAGTCAAAACGGTTTCCAGTTCCAAATCTTTGGTCAATCTTCCCCTCTTGCGCTCACAAGTTCTGTACCTGATGTCAGAACTTAAGAGTTTCATTCTTGGAACCATTACTGTCAATCGTTTCCGAATTCGTTCTAATTACGATTTTTTTTCGAATGTAAGCCAGTGTTCAGGTATTTAGCATGAATGTTTCTGGTACCAAATTGCCTGAATATTAAAACTTATTAGCATATCCACTTCGACACCAGGTGTTGGACAAGTGAGTCAAAATCGATCATGTGCAATGAGGCAAATAAATCCTTTGTGGTGCAAAGTGCTTGACTCTATAACTCCACGAAGAAACATTCTCACAAGTTCATCTGTGTCAGAATCCAGGCTGCGGTGAAAGCTGGTCAACCGACGAATGTAACCTTCACCTGGGTCACTGCAAAGGTTTTGGCGAAATCTTTGTGTCTTGATAAATTGTTCTTTCAACATCTGAGCTATTTCATGGATTCCGGTGTTTTATGATGAAAGCACAAAATAGCAAAGCGGCTGTTGATGGCCGAGTGGTTAAGGCGTTGGATTCGAAATCCTACGGGGGATTCCCCACGCAGGTTCAAATCTTGCTCACAGCGTTGTGTCCATTGAAATCCACTGCTTTCTACTTGGGATTTCGCATATCAAAAAGCTTGAGCGAGGCGTTTAGTTTAAAATCGATTTTCGAACGTAAAGATTCTGAAGTAATTTCAAAATGGCCCAGGCATTTGAAAGAACAAACGAGATGTCGAAACAAAAGAAAGCCAACAACATGAATGAGGGTCGACACACGTGATGAGTTGTTGCGAAATTCCAATGCGTGGGCCGGAATGAAGCAAAGTAAGAAGCAATACAAAACATGTAACTGTCGGCGATGAATGCCTCACTTTCTACGATCTGTTGAAAGACAATTTGAGATAATATTTCAGACCCACAATTTGTGATTATTCCAGACTAATACAGTCACAGAGTCATACAAATGTAGAGCAAGGAACCCTCAGTTACATTGTCATGCAGACGAGATATCCTCACCTACTCTATTCCCATTTGCCAGCACTCAGCTAATATCCCGCTAAACCCTTCTTATTCATAGTATCCTCCAGGTGACTAACAGACTCCATCTCTTCCACTGGCAGCTCATATCATGCACATGCTCCCTCTGCGTGCAAATGTTATTCCTTAGGTTCCTTGTACAGCTTTCATGTCTAACCATAAACATGAAAGCCCTCTCGATCTGGACTCCACCATCCGAGGGAAAAGATCTGTTGTATTTATCCTATTCCTGTCCGTCATGATTTCATAAACACTTATAAAGGTTCCCCTCAGCCTTCGATGCTTCAGGGAAAACAACCTCAACCTATTCAGCCTCTCCCCAAATCCTCCAACCCTGGGAACACCTCTGTCGATCTTATGGGAACCTGTTCAAGTTTCACAACATCATTCTGAGAAGAGGGAGACCAGAATTGCACACAATATTCCAAACGTGGTCTTGCCATTGTCCTGTATACTCGCAACATAATCTCCCCTCTTCTGTACTCAATGCTCTGACCAATAAAGAAAAGAAGACCAAGGAGCTTCTTCACCATCCTATCGATATGCGAATCTACTTTCAATGAATTATGAACCTGCATTCCAAAGTCTCTGTGTTCAGCAACACTTCCCAGAACCTTGCCATTAAGTATAGACTGGGAAAAGCTAAGGAGACCATAGATATTCCCTGAACCGGTCCGCAATTTTGCGGTAGGTCTCTCTGATGTAGAGGAGACCACACCAGGAGCAGTGGATGCGGTAAATCATGTTCACGGAAATCCAGGTAAAACTCTCATGATTATTTTAGGCCTTAGACTGAGATAAGTGAGAGTAGAGCAATGTAGAGCGAGCGTAGAGTAGCTTTATTTGTGACTTCTACCATATATATCTGGGACAACAACAGCGTTCCTCCAGGACCAGTGTACCATTTGAACACAGTCTACACGACAGTACAGTCATACACAGAGCGGCATGAAGTGCATAAAAAGTGCCATACCTGTGAGACTGTGCAGTAATTCCTGACAAGAAAAGACAATCGAGATAATGGTGGACAAATCACAATTTAACAATGAATGATCATTAAAAAAATATTGTTTTATCTGCCATTCAAAAAACTCGTCCAGAAACTGAAAATGGAAGAGAGTGTGATCATACAGTGTTGAGAAGCTTGAAGGCTTGGGGGAAGCAGCAATTGTACAGTCTAGCGGTAAGAGACTGAATTTTCCTCTATTTTCTGCCAGATTGTAGGAGTGCAAAGAATTTGAATCAAAGATGTGCAGGGTCGTCCAAAATGCTGTTAGCTTTGCGGATGCAGTTCGGGTTGCACATTTTTTGATGCAGCGAAAAAGGCACCGCTGACATTCTCAGCTATCATCACTATCACCTGTCGGTTCTTACGACCTGACCTGGTGCAATTCCGAAAGCAGGCATTGATGCAGCTGCTCAGGACATTCTCAATTTACCCTCTGTAGTACGTGGTGAGGGCAGCATGTGGGAGATCGGCGTTCCTCAACCTACTCAGGAACTAGAGACGCAGCTTTGCTTTCTTAGATATGTAGCTTGTGTTGGGGGATGAGGTGAGACTACCCACCAGATGGACGCAAGGAAACGTGTTGCTTTTCTCCATCTTCATGGGGGAAACATCGATGTTAAGCGAAGTGTGATGGCTCTGTGCCGTCTTTAAGTCAACAGCCATCTCTTTCGTTTAATGCACTTTTAGAGACAGGATGTTGTCTCGGCAGCAGTACTTTCACTGCTGCACCTCCTCTCTGTATGCTGACTCATCGGTCCTGTTGATGAGATCCACTATCGTCATGTTAACAGCGAATTACTTATATAATATGTGCTGGACATCGTGCACAGCCACGTGAAAGCAGAATGAAAGGTAGTGGACCGAGCAACAGCTTTGGGCGTTCCGTGCTCAGTGTGATGCTGTTGGAGATGCTGTTCCCTATCCGGACTGACACTGGTCTCCCAGTCAGTAAGTATAGGATCCAGTCAAAGAAGGAGACACTCAGGCCCAGCAGACACGTCTTTCCATTCAGGTGCTGAGGAATGACACTGTTAAGTGTGGAACTGAATTCCATGAACAGCAATCTGACGTAGATGTCCTTCTTTCTAGGTGGGTGAGTGCCAGATGGAGGGTTGCAGAGATGGTATCATGTGTTCAGCGATTGGGACGATACACAAACTACAGAGTTTCCAGTAAGGGAGGAGAGTAGTGCAGCAGAGTCTTGATACGTCTCATCAAGAGCCTCTCGAAACAATTCATGATGATGAGTGTTAACACAACGGGGCGGCAGTCGTTGAGGCAGGACACTGAAGACGTCTTCGGCACAGGGACAATGATAGTGACTTGAAGCACGTTGGAACGATGGCACAACTCAGGGAGATCTTAAAGGTGTCCGTGAAAACATCCGTCAGAGCATCCTCTGAGCATTCTTCCAGGGATGTTATGCCGTCCAGTAGCCTTTCATGGGTTAACTCTACATTGAGTTTTCCTCATGTCAGTCGTGGTAAGAGACAGCGCCTGGTCATTCCTCGCTGCAACATAGTTTCATGGTCCAAATCATGCAGAGATTTGTTCAACTCATCCGGGAGGGAGGCATCACTAACACCAGAAGGCGATGCTATGCTGTGTTTGGTGATGGCTCCGCATCTCACTGTCCTGAAAGAGACTGCATATTCTCTGCACGTGTGCACTCTTTGCCTCTTTGATGGCCCGGTCAAGATTGGTTCTCGCTGTTGTCAATGCCAAGTTGTTACGTGCTCTCAAGGTGGAATCACGGGTTCTCAGCAGTGCACACACTTTTGTGGTCATCCTCGCTTTCTGGTTGAGGAAAGAGGTGATTGTCTTAGACACAGTAACGTTCTCAATGCACTTACTAATGCAGTAAATCATTGATATCGCGTACTCCTCTAAGGTGATGGAATCATCAGTGTGCTCAAAGCATTCTTGACGAGCAGAAATGGCTCCTGCTGGCCAGGATTTCACCTGCTTCAGAATCGGGTTGACATATCAGACAGTAGAATGGTAGAATTAGCATTGCAGTGATGTTGTCTGAGGAGCCAAAGTGCAGGCAGGATCTGTCTGTTTGCATTGAGGATGTTTGCCCAAATACTTTCCAGCTTGCATCCTCTTCTCAACGCAAAGTCCATATGCTGAAAGAATTTCGGGAACACAGACTTGAGATTCACATGGTTAAAACCTCAGCAACAGCAAATATTCCAACAGCTATGCACTTATACAGTTCATAGAATTCGTCCTGAGCCTTTAGCACTGCAAGGAATATAGAGGTACACACCGACTATAAGGACAACAGTGAATTCCCATGGCAAATAAAATGGTCTGCATCCAAAAATCACCAACAGCACCAGTGATGAGCAGTAACTGGAGACGAGGACAGAATCTTTGCACTATTTCGTGCTGATGTGGACACACAGACTCTCACCTGGAGCCTTCCTGCGCTGTGTTGCCTTACTGTCAGCGGGAACAATGCACGACGATTATGCTGTATGCACGTGTCTGGAACTCTGTCGCTAAGCTATGTATCCATGAAAACAAAGTGGCAGCAGTCCCTACACTCACGCTGAGAAGCCTGCCGCAGTGGAATGCAGTCTAATTGTTGTCCATGGAGCTGACATTACAGACTATAATGGATGGGAGAGCTGACAAGCTTTGGTTTGCTTTTATCCCAAGCACAAACCCTTGGTCAGGTTCGTTTTCGGCGGTTTCCTGGACAGTAGCAGTGTTTGCAGACTGTAACAGTACTTGTCAACACTGGGTTTCCTGTTTCCCCGTACCTATGAAAACTGAAATTTGGTTGGCCTCGGTCAGGAGAGGACACTGCGAGGTGAGGTGCGGCAGCAGGTCTTGCACCCTGAAAGATCAAGAACAACTCGGGGACAGTTTCAGAAGCATCCGTGGCTCCAAATCAAGTCGAACTCCAGGTTGCCAGCCATTTCAAATTCTCCTCCCACTCTCCCAACGACGGATCTAATCTGGAACATTTCCTCTGTCAAATTAAGGCCACACATAAACTGAAGGAAGAACACTTCACCTTCCGACTCAGACACTAACAAACTTAAGGCTTCGACATAGAAATCATCAGGTTCGAAATCTCCACATCACCCACCTCATCGCAGATCTAGCCCTCCCTCTCTGCCCTATACCCTGGAACTGACCTAACGTGCCCATCTTCCTTCCCACCAATACGTTCCACGGCCGCTACTGTCCAACCTCATGCTCCTACTACCTGCACCCATTCATCACCATCCTACTTACCTGTCCCACAAGCCCCACCCTTCCCTGTAATTATGTGTCAGCATCGTTCCCCCTTCCTAGTCCTGACTCAGGGTCCTGCTCGAAACGTCGACTCTCCTGCTGCTCTGATACTGCATGAACTGCTGTGGTTTTTGTTTCCAGCTCCAGTTTTTTTTTTTAATCGACTCTGACTTTCCAGCATCTTCTGTCCTCATTATCTCCATTTGGTGATCTTCCTGATCCTTTTTAGAAGTTGTAGCCTCCACTTCTAGTTCGTTCTCCAGAATTTACAGCACGTTTTCTTCTTGCTTTCAATATACATACATAAATTCAGTACATGATATCACGAAGCAAAAGTGTTCAACTCGATATCGCAAGAAATTGTTGACTGTGCTCCAAGTGGATTAGATTCAGAATTATTCGTGGAATAGTGGTTGATCTCGCCCAGAAAGTCTCCTAGGTCCACTTGAATGGATAGTTCATATTGTTCAGCAAAAACTTCCATTCAAAGCGGATCAAGTAAACTGTCAGACGGCCACGCCAAAGCCAAAAGACAAGAATTAATAGACAGCTCTGGAAACACGAGATAAGAGATAAACAGGATCAAATATTAACGAATTCGAAAACAAGAAAATTTGAAACATTGTTTAATTCAGAAGCCGGACAAGAAAAGAGTAGAACGAAAGTAAATATAGTATCAGCGAATGTTTAGAGCGTACTGTGACACCATTTGTTTTGTCCCATCAATGCAGCTGCCAGGAAGAAGAATGGGTCAACAGAGTAGAAACTCTGGAGATCTTAACAATCGAATATTAAAGGGTATCCACCGTCCACATTCGTACGTAACTGTGCATTAAGAACTGAAATTGAAAATTAATCATGAAAAGTGGATTTCGCCCTCTGCTTGTGGTGTACCATTGTTCAGAACAATAGGTTGTTGTTCACGCTAAAATTTACAAAACATTATGGATGGGCATCTTATCTATGACCTTCATTGGAACAGTTGGTATGGAGATCTCAGCTTGAAGAACCGACTGCCAAATATTCATCTTGGCTGTCTGAATTACACGGTTAAATATCTTCCCAGTTTAATGGAAAAAAAACCTTAGCTATCATTTCTAGGTATTTTCATGTCATCGTGTTCAGATATGAGAAGACACTCCATGGAGTAGATGTGACTTAAATATTGGCTCTAGCGCCAGAAATGTTGACACACGTCCGCACCAAAACAGGACTACCATAGGTATCAAATTAAAACTAACAAAGCACTAGTCACTTCGACACTTCTTGTCTGTAGACTCTGTCAATGGACCGCTTCAGGCCCGATGTAAGAATGGGGCGTAGTGACATCTGTTCGCCAGCGGATCATTTCATTATTGCTCTCGATCCACAAACCGTAATTAATTTGAAAGTCTTATCCATCAGCATGAATGGAGTTGTATTATGCAGAGGTTTGCTCGTCAAAAGAAATAGCGAAAACTCAATCAATGCAGATGCAAATTCAAGTTGCTTCCGGTCGACCAGAAGACAGATATGGCGATACAAAGTGAAAACAGAACACAATCAATGTTTTCTGGGAGTGAAATAAATGTACTGGGAGAATGGTAAGATATATTTCGGAGAAAGGTCACATACCACTTACACGAACTAAATGTTCTTGAAAAGTTACCTTAATCTGCCCTTCATACCCATCAATGCTACAAAAATTCTCTTAGCAAATCAGTGATTTGCGTGCTTTTACATTCTCTCCGTCTTGTTTCTCTTGATTTTGAAACTGAAACCGAATAAGTGTAATGCACCCTATTTCATTGCAAAGGTCAGAAGGGGATCAATTTATAAGAGAGCAGAGGTAAAACTACGTCTGTCTTTAGACAGAGAACACAGTTACCATTTCGACTTCAAAAAGTCTTCTTCAGAATTCTTCACAATAAACTCGAAAGGACGAAACTGAAAGAGTAAACACAAAATGAAATGAAACGCCAAAATCCCGCGAATACACTGCCCGCAAGCGCAGCAAGTCTTACTCAAATATTCTGTATGATAACTATCAACATCAGTGGATACCGATAAAAGCTCAATTTTTAGTTCCCAACCTGTTATGATGTCATTCGTAAAGTCAGAAATATGATTAGGTTAAGGTGCATGAAAGCGGGATGTATGAACTCTGAAAAAGAACAAGGGCGTGATCTGCTTTGAAGAAGCTTTGCAGTGATTACAATGGAATGTAATTGCAGTAAGAGAACCTGAATTAATATTCAAAATCATTGCCGCTCTCAGGGGCGCTATTCTTTTTGCCAGGTTTCTATTTAGACATTTTCTAATCATGACTGCTGTCGGGTTTGGTTTCCATTCCAGGTGGGGGTGACTGCCTGAGTGGAGTTTGCACATTCGGCGAGTTTTTGCGCCGGCGCCCTGGTTTGCTACCACATTCTAGTCGTTTGCAGGTTATTTGGAATAGCCATGGAACACACACGGTTACACAGATAAGGAAGTGGAGAGGGTCTGGATCGATTGTAATTCAGAGGATTGTTGTGGACTTTTATAGACAGAGTGCTCAGTCTGCTCTTTCCTGGGTAGGTTACATGGACAGAGAGGGGTCAGGCTGTCCTTCCCTGAGCGAGATACATTGACAAAATAGCGTTAGTAGCTCTTCCCTGGGTCAGTTACACAGATAGAGTAAGGTCAGTTTGAACTTCCCTGGGCGAGTTGCTTTAACAGAATAGTGACAGTCTGCTCTTCACTGCGTGAGTTAAACTGAAAGAGCAGGATCAGTATTCTCTTTGCTCGATAGTTTATGCTGACAGTGTGGGTTCAGTCTGCTCTTCCCTTGGAGAGTTACACTGGCAGAGTGGAGTCAGTGTGCTCTTCACTGGGTGAGTGACATAGAAACAATAGGATCGGTCTGATCTTCCCTGTATGATTTACATTGACAGAGTGGGGTCAGACTGCTCTTCAGTGAACGACTTATATTGACCATATGGGATCAGTCTGCTGAGTTACCCTGAGAGGGTGGGGGTCAGTTTGGTGTTCACTGGGTGAGTCTTCTGACTGAGTGATGTCAGTCTGTTCTTCCCTGGGTGAGTTACATTGACAGAGTGGCGTTAGTCTACGTTTCACGGAGTGAGTTATTTGGACAGTGTGGGGTCAGCCTGCTCTTCCCTGGGTGAATTATATTGACAGAGTGGCGACAGTTTGCACTTTCCAGGTTGAGTTTCTTTGATAGCGTGGTGTCAGTATGCTCTTCCCTGGTCGAGTTGCATTGACAGAGTGCGGTCAGTCTGCAAAGTCCTAGTGGTGTTACGTTGATGGCGTGAGATCATTGTGTTCTCCTCTGGTTGAGTCACATTGACATAGTGGGCTCCGTCTGCTCTTTCCTGGGTGAGTTATATTAACACAATGGAATCAGCCTGCTCCTTTCCGGGTGACTTATATTCACAGATTGTGGTCAGTCTTTTCTTCCCTCCGTGAGTGACTTTCCCAGAGTCGTGACAATCTGCTCTTCGCTGGGTGAGTTCAACAGAAAGTGTGGGTTCAGTGCTGTCGTCGCTGGGTAAGTAATATTGACAGTGTGTTCAGCCTGCTCTTCCCTCTGTGAGTGGCATAGACAGAATGGGATCAGTTTGCTCTTCCCTCGCTGAGTTACTTTGACGGAATGAGTTCAGTCTCCTCTTCCTGCATGTGTTTCATTGACAGAATCAGTTCAGTCTGCTCTTTCTTGGCTGAGTGACATAGACAGAATGAGGTCAGCCAGCTCTTCCCTGAGTGAGATACATTGACAGAGTGGCGTCAGTCTGCTATTTCCTGAGTGAGTTTCATTGATAGCGTGGTGTCAGTCTGCTCTTTCTTGGTTGACTTAGATTGACAGAGTGCCGTCAGTCTGCAATTTCCTCTTTGAGTTATTTCAATAGCGTGAGGTCAGTCTGGTCTCCCCTCGTTGAGTCACACTGACAGAGAGGGGTCAGTATGCTCTTCCCTGGGCGAGTTACCACAACAGAATGGGGTCTGTCTGCTCTTTTCTGAGGAAGTTACATTCACAGAGTGCAGTGAGTGTGCTCTTCCCTTTGTGAGTTACTTGAGCAGAGCCGAGTCAGTCTCCTCTACCCTGGATGAGTTACACTGACAGGGTGGGGTCAGTCTACTCTTCCCTCGGTCAGTTACGTTGACAGAGTGGCGCCTACAATTTTCTGGTTGAGTTACATTGATAGCGTGAGGTCAGACTGCTCTTACCTGGGCGAGTTACCTTAACAGAATGGGGTCCATCTGCTATTCCCTCGATGATTCATATTCACAGAATAGAGTCAGTCTGATCTTTTCTGTGAGAGGTACATTCAGGGTCTGCGGTTTGACTATTATTCCATGGGTTAGTTACTGTAACAGTTTGGAACCAGTCTGCTCTTCCCTTGGCGAGTTACTTTCACAGAGTCGTGACAGTCTACTCTTCCCTGGGTGAGATAACCAGAAAGAATGCATCAGTACTCTCTTCGCTGTATAAGTTACATAGATTGTGTTGGTTCAGTCTGCCTTTCCCTGGGAGAGTTACATTGAAAGTGGGATCAGTTTGCTCATCATTGGGTGAGTAACAGAGACAGCCTGCTCATCTCTGGGTGAGTTACATTGACAGTGTGAGGTCAGGCTTGTCTTCCCTACGAGTGTTTCATTGACAGAATCGGATCAGTCTGCTCTTCCCTGAGTGAGTTTCATTGATAGCGTGGGGTCATCCTTCTCTGTCTGGGTGGAGTTACATTGACAGTGTGGGGTCTGCCTGCTTTTCCCTGAGTGAGTTACATTGACAGAGTGGTGTCAGTCTGTTTTTCCCTGGATGGCTAGTATTGACAGAATGCGGTATGACTGCAATTTACAGGTTGAGTTGCATTGACAGATTGAGTTCAGACCGCTCTTCCCTGGGTCAGTTGCATTGACAGAGTGATTAGATTAGATTAGATTACTTACAGTGTGGAAACAGGCCCTTCGGCCCAACAAGTCCACACCGAACTGCCGAAGCGCAATCCACCCATTCCTCTACATTTACCCCTTACCTAACACTACGGGCAATTTAGCATGTCCAATTCACCTGACCTGCACATTTTTGGACTCAGTGTGTCAGTGTGTTCTTCTCTGGGTGAGTTACATTGTCAAAGTGGAGTCAGACTGCCCTTCTCTGACCGAGTTACATTGAAAGTGTGGGGTAAGTCTGCTTTTCCATTTATGTGTCATATTTACAGTGTGTGACATAGACAGAATGAGGTCAACCTGCTCTTTACTGGGTGAGTTACATCGATAGCTACTGAAAATGTGTTGCTGGAAAAGCGCAGCAGGTCAGGCAGCATCTAGGGAACAGGAGAATCGACATTTCGGGCATAAGCCCTTCTTCAGGAACACACTTCCTGAATAAGGGCTTATGCCCGAAATGTCGATTCTCCTGTTCCCTGGATGCTGCCTGACCTGATGCGCTTTTCCAGCAACACATTTTCAGCTCTGATCTCCAGCATCTGCCGACCTCACTTTCTCCCTGAGTTACATCGACAGGTTGGCGTCAGTCTGCTCTTTCCTGGATTAGTGATATTAACAGTGGTTTACATCTGCTCGTTACGGAGTGAGTTATCGTGGCGGATTGGCCTTTGTCTGCTCTTACCTGGATCAATTAAATTTACATGATGGGGTCAGTCTGCTCTTCACTGGGTCAGTGACATTGAGCCGCCGGCGTCAGTCTGTTCTTTCCCGAGTGAGTTTCATTGAAAAAGTGAGTCAACCTGCCTCCCTTGGATGAGGTACGTGGACGGTATGTGGTCAGTCTGCTCGTCCCTGATTGAATTACATTGACAGATTCGTATCAGGCATTTCTTTCCTGAATAAGTAACATTGACAGAGCCGCGTCAGCCTGTCCTTTCTTGGTTGAGTTGCATTGACAGAGTAGTTCAATCTGCTCTTCCTCGGTCAAGTGACAGAGACAGAGTGGGTTCAGTCTGCACTTCCCTGGTTGATGGACATAGGCAGCATGTGGTCAGTCTACTCTTCCCTGGATGAGTTAAGTTGACAGAGTTGCGTCAGTCTGCACATCCCTTGGTGATATGCACTGAACATTAGGGGTGATTCTGCTTTTCCTTGGCTGAAGTACCTGCAGAGACTGGGGTCTGGCAGAGTTTGTTCAGTCTGCTCTTCCCTGAGTGAGTTACATTGAAAGAACGGGGTCAGTCTGCTCTTTCCTCGGTGAGTTAAATTAACAGAGTGGGTACAATCTGCTCTTAACTGGGTCAGTTGCATTGACAGAGTGGCTTCAGACTGCTCCTTCCTGAGTTCGTGACACTGATGGAGTAAGCTCGGTCTGCTCTTCCCTCAGTGAGATACATTGGCAGAGTGGGCTCCGCCTGCTCTTCCCAGGGACAGTGACTTTGACTGAGTTGTGCCAGGATTCTCTTTCATGGAAGTGTCAAACAGAAAGAATGGGGTCAGTATTCTCTTAGATGGAGTATGGTCAGTCTGCAATTTCCTGGTTGAATTGTATTGACAGGCTGTGTTAAGAACGCCGTTCCCTGGGTGAGTGGCATTGACGGAGTGGGCCAATCTCAGCTTCTCTGGGTGAGTTACATTGTCAGTGTGGAGTCAGTCTGCTCTTCTCAGGATGAGTTACCTTACCCGACCAAATGCCTCGCCAATCAACTCACCTTTCTGAGTTGCAAATATCTTGGTGTTCCTTCAGTGTTACTGGTTCTCAATCCAGGAACTCCATCTCTTGTGGTTTCATGTCTACCTCCATGCGAAGGAGTTGAAGAGTTAACAAAAGTAACTTACCCTCTCCATCGCAGGGTTAATTAGGGATGGGCAGTGAATCTTATCGCATTGAAAGGCAACTACATCCCAGAAATGCATTTCTAATAATTGCGTGTTCCAATTCGTCCCCTGAAAGCGATCGGGAATAAGTTGAGAAGTGGCGCAGGATAAAGAAATAAAAGTCAAAGGTACTGATGACTGGGAAGCATGAGGCAGGATGTGAGTGTGGAGCTGGTGGTGCAAGGCTCAGTGTCGGTGCTATTCGGTCCACTTTTAATGCCGACTGTTTGCAATGACTCACACACCACTGCTCGTCAATTCACCATAATGAGCCTGTTCCTCTTGGTTTGAAAATCTCTGCGTGTTTCCTACTAACACGGTTAATGGGCCATATCAGTTCATTCTTCAGTTTAAGCAGCTGGAAATATTATTTAGAATCCAATGCAAGAGGAGATTGTCTTTTACTGTGCTTTTTCAGAGTAGAATGTTCAGTCATGAAATGGCTTTCTTTGCAAAAGCAGAGTTTGATTGCAATTCATACGAGCAACGTTGATACAGGAAACACATTTTCGAATTCCTGTGATCAAGTGGTTAAGGAATTGCACCTATGGACGAGACAACTCGCTTTTTGCGTGGCGCCGTGGCTTAGTCGGTTAAAGCACCTCCCATCACAGTGGTGCCTTCTGATTGTATTGAAAGGTTATTCTTTCTCGCAAGTGTTGTGTTGCTGATCGAGCAACTCAGCGTACTTTTCGAATTCCAGTCTATTTTGATTTGGTATTCCTGCTTCTTTTTCCTAGTTTATTTCCAGTAGTGTATGTTGTTCTTTCGAACTACTATATTAACCTGGAGATTCTTCCCGCTGTTCCATAAGCACTTCTGCTTCTCCTCTTATGCCACTTCCTTCATTCCCAGTTTGGTGGAAATTAAGAGGTGAGGCAGGAGACACTGCAGAATTACCGGGGAATGTTGTGGCAATGGCACAGACATGACGAGCTGATCACCGTCATTCCCTGCTGTCACCATTCATTCGTTGTATACCAACAGTAAATACACCATTGTTCTCCTGTAACTGTCATATAATAAGTTTAACTTCAAAAGAGTCATAATATTTTGAGGAAGAAATGTCTCCTTGCCTCAGTTTGAAGTGACAAACGGATTATCCGCAGAAAGTGAACCTCCTTCAACCGAATCCAGTCAGATGACAGAAAGCCTCTCAGCAGCTCTCAAGCTGTCTCTGAATACCAGCCTTTTCAAAGAGCAGAAATAGGAAATGAGGGATATGGTAGGACACGAAACCGACAGAGTTAGAGAATGTGAAAGAGGCTCAGGAGGAGACACAGAGACAAATAGAGAAAAACATAGACACATATTTAGTTAAACACGGAAAGAAACAATTCACCATTCGACGTGACTGCTAAGTGACAGAAAGGAAATGGAAAATGTCACAATTTAAATACAGCCTTTCACCCAGTTCAGGTAAATGCAAGCAGCATGGCAGCCGATTAAGTCCTTTTAGGATTGTAATTTCAATCGTTCTAAGTTCGAGATAGATTTT
This sequence comes from Chiloscyllium plagiosum, assembly GCF_037043375.1. Taxonomy (NCBI): domain Eukaryota; kingdom Metazoa; phylum Chordata; class Chondrichthyes; order Orectolobiformes; family Hemiscylliidae; genus Chiloscyllium; species Chiloscyllium plagiosum. The sequence continues at coordinate 154,470 of NW_028270209.1, read as the reverse complement.
GATAAGAATCCTGCTTCGACCATTAAAACTGATAATTTTCCCAACAGTCTAATGTAGAAATAGATATCTAACCAGGTTCTGCCCATCTGAAAAAAGACACCTTTCTCTCAACAGATATTGCCCGACGTGCCGAATTGATCTATCAATTCTCGTTTTAAGTTCAGATTTCCAAAACCTGCATCTTTTTGATTTCTGTTAACCTGAATAACGTTTCGAACAAAACCAATCACCTGCCAGGTTCGGAAAAGCGGTCGGGGATACTGGTAGCATGGTACATTTGGATAACAAAACATCCATTCCCTGACCGAGAATAGAACGAATGCCACGGCAGTGACAGCTGCAAATCCGAACTACCAGATTACAAGTGTCGAAGTGAGACGCTCTTGTAATTATTCTCAATGAAACGGCTTTTGCCTTTTTATTCCTGTGCTGTTTCGCTGCAGATTGGTTTTTTTTTTAGATTACATTACAGTGTGGAAACAGGCCCTTCGGCCCAACAAGTCCACACCGACCCGCCGAAGCGAAACCCATTCATACCCCTACATTTACCCCTTACCTAGCACTACGGGCAATTTAGTATGGCCAATTCACCTGGCCCTGCACATCTTTGGACTGTGGGAGGAAACCGGAGCACCTGGAGGAAACCCACGCAGACACGGGGAGAACGTGCAAACTCCACACAGTCAGTCGCCTGAGGCAGGAATTGAACCCAGGTCTCAGGCGCTGTGAGGCAGCAGTGCTAACCACTGTGCCACCGTGCCGCCCAAACTTCTGCTGGTCTTGAAGTTTTGCAGAATGGAAAAGCCCATTTGGCCCATGCTGCAGTGTGCTTCAAAGACATTCATCGATTCTATTCCGAGTTTCCTGCTTTGTTCGATAACCTTACGTGTTCTGATGATTCCAGTGCAAATGTCAATGACAGTCTCGCTTTGATGTTAAATGGCACAACAATGGGACTGAATTTGACATTGACTCACTGTGTTGTAATCTCCATGAGGAACCCAACCCCTTTTCTCTCACAGAGGGAGAGACACAGATACATACCCGAGAGCAGCAGAGGTCCAAGGGTTAGACCATCTCCTTGTGCTTCACTGATGCTGTCCGCTACCACACATAAGTTTATGCGCCACAAGGCAGCTTTTGGTGAAATGCAAGCCAGTTGTACGGACAATGAGAGACGTTGCTGTGAGCTGGCGTTTAAAGTGTAAGAAAGATGAAAATGTAATTTCGAAAACCCAAACCCTTCCGTTCCTGACAGACAATAGGTAACGGGAACGAACTAGCACGCTGCATCTTCGCGATGTTCAATTCGAACCAATAATCCCCTACCTCGACGTCAGACGCGTTACCCATTACGTCACTGGCCCAAAGACTGCGACAGCTTGTCGAAATGTAATGTGAACATCCACATCGGGGAAACAGCATTCAAAAGGTGAAAAATTAGCAAACATAATCACTATCACAGCTTCACTTGAAAGTCCCCACTTTGTGAAACATTACCTTTCACTGTACTTTTGTATTTGAAGTCTTTTGCATTCCAGACCCTGAACAAATTCAGTGAGAAACATTTCAAGCCCGTCGTCCAGAATGAGACGAATTGAACGACGCCATTATTGTTGTTGACCTATCAACGCAGCTGAAAACGAGGTCCGATTAGCATCAGTCTTAACAGACCTTCCTGCAATATATCTGCTGAACAACATCAGATTATTACAGCTTTGCCTTCTTCACATTGAAACCCAGGGCGATAATATGAACTGTTTGCAAACATGGAGAGAGAAATACTGCTGATGAAGGCGACTATGACGTGAAGATCAGGCACCAGAATTATACAGGTCAGGTCCCACAGGCTACTGTCAATATCAATGGAGATTCCTGCTCGGGAGTCTGAGTTTGCATTGCCCAGACCTGGATTTAATTCCCACTCAGAAAATGAAGATTTAATTCTCTTTTTGTGAATTATCCGAAAGAAACCTAATCCCCGGTTACGCATAGAACACACACATGAATCCTGCCAGAACAATCCAGTGGTTGTTTGCATCTATCCAGAAGGACAATAGCAACAGATATACGCGAAACCCATCAACACAAGTCCCTCTCCAAGTATCTAGTCTTTCCGAGTTGAAAATATTCCACTCGTGCTTCAGTGTCGCTGAGTCTAAATCCTTCCCTCACCGCGTCATGACTGCATCTCTGTACTGAGCACATCCAGGGTTAGATTAGATTAGATTCCCGACTTTTGAAACATATCCTTGAGTCCAACAAGTCCACACCGAACCTCCGAAGAGCAACCCTGCAAAGTAACTCACCATCTCTATCTCTGGCGTAACTAGAGATGGAATGTGCATGCTATCACATTGATAAAGCTGCAGTTTATGAGGAGACACCTTCAAGCGGTCGGGAATAAATTGAGAAGTCGAACCGGTGAAGGGAAACGTTGACAGGCAATAATGACTGAAAAATGTGTTGCTGGAAAAGCGCAGCAGGTCAGGCAACATCAAAGGAGCAGGAGAATCGATATTTCGGTCATAAGAAGAAGAAGAAGGGCTTATGCCCGAAACGTCGATTCTCCTGCTCCTTTGATGCTGCCTGACCTGCTGCACTTTTCCAGCAACACATTTTTCAGCTCTGATCTCCAGCATCTGCAGTCCTCACTTTCTCCGAGGCAATAATGACTGGGAGGCATGAGACAGCAAGTGAATGAGGAGCTGGTTGTGCATGGCTCAGTGTCGGTGTCAGAATGTACTGCCAGTGTGCACACTGACTCACACACCGACCCTTGCAAATTCACCACAATAATTCCTCCTGGTATGATGTTCCCTCTGCGCATATTAACGCGGTTGATTGGCCCCGAGATGATGTACACATCCTCATTATCCAGTCAGTTTAAACAGGCGAAGGTATCAGATTCAAACAAAAGCAAAAAGAGTTTGTTTCTTACTGCGCATTTTCAGTGGAGAATATCCAGCTGTGACCTCTTCTGCAATAGTGGTCGTTGATTTAAATTTTCACTGTGCAACTGTGAAAAAGAAAATAAGTGCCTGAGTTACTGTGAACGAATGGTTAAGTCAATGTACATATGGTTTTGAAAAGTCGAGTTTGGGCAGTCGTTGTGGCTTATTTAGTTGACGCTCCTGTCAATAAATAGGCGATGATGGGCTCATATCCCGACATCGCAACCTGCGTAGGTCTTTCATAAAGAACAGAGTACCTTACTGCACACGTGGTTCGGGTGGTGGTGAGATTCAATCTAATGAGTGGAAAGTTTAAGTATAATGCCTTCGACCGCTCTCTCATGCTTCCACACAAAACCGCACAACCACGTTTTTAATAACGAGTGTTTCAGTATCCCCTCAATTCAGGCACATTTCCCCATGCACATTCAATGACGAACTTGACGTAAGTTCAATAACATGTATGAGGATGTCGCAAGGTTTGCAGGATTTGAACTGGAGAGTGAAACTGAACAAGCTGCGATAACTGACCCAGGAGTTTGAGGGCTCAGTGATGGGCTGACAGAAGTTTATACAATCATGAGGGAAACGGATAGACTCAATCGTCAATGAATATTTCTTCACAAGGCAGGCAATTTCAAAACTAGAGAGCACAGGTTTAAAGTGAGAGTGGTAAAATTTAAATGGTATCTGAGGGACATTTGTTTTCACACAGAAGGTTTTGCGTGTTTGGAATGAATTTCCAGACAAAGTAGTGGAGTCTGGTACATTCACAATATTTCCAAGGCATGTGGATCTGTATATAGACAGGAAGGGTGAAGAGGGATAAAGGACAGATTTTGGCAATTGGTGGAGGTGAATTTCGAATATCTGGTCAGCAGGGACGAGTTGCATCTGAGGGTCTGTTTACGTGCTTCGCCCCTCTGAGATACTGCAGTGGTAAACAGCAGTTTTAATAGGTTATTGACAGAAATAAAGGAAACACATCACTCGTTCAGCGTGGGGCTAGTCTTCTGGAAGAATCCAGCAATAGATGAAGGTTTTCAGGTCTGAGGCTGCCAATGGCCATTCTTCCTGACACAATTCCAACTTCTCGTTTCAAGAAAACGCCTCAGGAAAATACCTCACGAATCGTGTTACCGGCTCAGCTTCCCAGCGAATCCAAAAACTGACAATACTTAACGTGGAACAGAAGCAGAACTGACAAAGAGAATTTCTTTTCCCATACAACGACGCACAAATGCTATCTGTGAGGTACAGCGAGTCTTCTGGGTCATGAACGGCTCACACAAATGACGGCAAGGCAATTCCTAACGGTGCTTTCAACGTACTGGCGTCTTAGTGTACCACTACTTTCTGAAAAGTGCTCAAGTAACATAAATTAGAACAGAATAATAATGGATCATAAAAAGTGAAGATGAACAATTACAGTCTTGATTGGATTAGGGTAACAATGCGCTGGTGGCTCCACCAGATCGAGAGGGCCGATTACCAGCCTCTCTCATCAGGACCAAAATGAAGGAACTGAGAAATGTAACCAAATTCCACATCGCGATTGTTCTCCTTTTCACCACAACAATAGGTAATGGCGAGTCGATTCAATGCAGGATCTGATTTCACATCAACAGGGAAATAACTGTCTCCATTCACTTTCAGAGAAAACGGTGAACAACGCAAATTTTCTGGAATATCAAAACCTGACGCAGCCTGCTTGGCTTCTCTGTTAAGCTGGAGGCCTTTCGAGCTGGAAGCGAATGTGATAACCGCAGCAGTTGGGGAAACAGCATGGACACTGACGTGGTAGTTGCTTTGTGCTCTGCCACATCACAGCGTGGTTTAGATGGAATGACTGTTTTTTTTCTGTTCAACTTCAACAAAACTCATCCCTGCAAAACGTTACGAAGCTAATCCATTAGCACGAGTGGCAGCGCAGAGATGCAAACCCAAGCCTTCTTGAGAAGTGGAACCTGAAATCAGAGTCTCAGATTGCTCAGCCAACTGAGCACACAGACAAAAACCGGATACACTGGAGCCTGCGCCTTATAATACCCTGCAGCATATTCACAGCAACTGCACCAGTTCTGCAGAATAAGCGGTGGAAAGGAACTCCTTCATCTGAGCTTTCGTGTTTGTTATTCTCATCAGCAAACCTGGCTTTGAATATGCTAGGCCATGTCTGCTGCCATGGTGAAAAGGAATACAATCCCGATTAGTTGCTGTGTGAAACTTTGTTCAGTTGCTCTCCTCAGATAAAATGAGCACTCGACATGATGAAATACTCCTGCCGCTCGGATGAACTGATAAACTGTTTTAACACGAGAATACGAGAACGGCAGAACACGTAGCGAGGTTTTTCGAAACACGGTGCCATTAGGAGTTGCAACGTTCCTTGTCATTCTCCTTAAAGGTGCATTTTTCAGCAGAGACATGAGAAACTGCCGCCCGGCTGCAAGTGGAGTTGGAAACCTGTGTGGGAATCGAGGAGATGCAACTCACTTATTGTCGCTAATTCAAACAGTTCTTACTTTGATGTGTACAAAAATCAGTTTCTACAAATATTCAGGGAAGGTCAAAGATGATCTGAGATGTCAACTAGATGCTTACTGCACGTGATTGATCTTTGTTAGAGGTGTGAAAAGGTCTCCCTTTTTAGTTAAAAATCACACAACTCCAGGTTATAGTCTAACAGGTTTAATTGAAAGCTAGTGTGCTTCCAATTAAACCTGTTGGACTATAACCTGGTGTTGTGTGATTTTTAACTTTGTACACCGGCATCTCCAAATCATCCCTCTTTAGTCGCATTCATGTCTCCTCTTGATGACTGAATCAGAGAGAAAGTGTTTCACCAGAGCTTCCTGAATCTTTCATTTCTCTACTTCCCTGTTCATACTTTCCTGTAAATCTATGATGGCAAGAAAACAAAATGGAGACAATCATTCGGCAGCCTGTCCGTTATTTCATCAGTTTCAGTTACAACACGGCTCAGGTTTCAGACCACACCGTGATATTAGTACATGATTGTTTTTTGTTCGTGGTGTGATAAGTTTTCCCTCTTTAGTCGCATTTACGCTTCTTTTTGATGGCTGAATCAGACAGAAGGTGTTTCACCAGAGCTGCACTTGACTTGCATTCCTCTCCCTTGCTGTCATACCTTTCTGCAACTCTGTGATAACAAGAAAACAAAATGCATACAATGTCATTCGGCAGACTGGCTGTGAGTTCCTCATTTCCAGTTATAACATGGCTTAGATTTCAGACCCTATGTTAATATTAATAACTGTATGAGAGCAAGAGTCGAGAGTTCATCTGAGTCTGTAAATCTTCCCAATCCTGCTGTTGGCTGCATGAGATGTAACCATGCCTGCGAATTAGAAATTCAAATATGTGAACTGCGCCAAACTATGATTTAGGATTTATGTTTTTGGTTCACACAGGTTGAGAAAGTCCAGACAGCGTCCAAATGAAGTGTTTCACAGCCTATGTTGGGATGTATTTGACAGAGGCATACATCATGAATCCTGTGATCGCTGTGACAGAAGCAAATGAGTGTTCTCCTTGTCGCTGATCCAGGCCGTCTTCGCATGGAAAGAAAATGTGGTACTGTTGGTACAGAAATGATCAGTGCCCTTCAAGTGGACGGCCGTAGAAGGTGTACAAATCGATGCCTATATTCGAGCAGCAGGAGATAAACTTAGTTGAGAGTGTGGTTCTGGAAAAGCAGACCAGGTTAGGCAGCATAAGAGCTGCAGGAGAAAGTGTTTCTGGCAGGAGCATTTCAACATCTCCAGTCATCACTTTATCCGAGGAGAGAAACTGAACAAAGTTTTACAAAGCAATGAATCAGAAATGAATTCCTTATCACCATGGCACCTGATATGGGTGAGCAAATTCAAAGTGAGGTTTCCTGATGAGAACAACAAGCATGAACGTGATGCTCCTGCCAATCCAAAAGGCTAGCACATCGCGACCACCAAGGGAAAGAAATTGCTCTTGCCTGGTTTTGAACCACGGACATTTCGAGTATGACACGAATGGAACAACGATGGCAGACAGTGCAGCCATGCCTGCTAATCTTCATACTGCAACAGCTTAACGCATTACCTTCTTGTTTTGAGTAGACTGATGTTGTCCGGAGTTTTAACATGTTTGAAAAAATAAAGAATATCACATGGAAATGCTCAAGGACAATTGACAAACATGTTGCCAGGTTTGCAGAGTTTGGACGGTCCGGCGAAGCCGAAAACGCCCAGATAATTTTCCATGCATCGTCAAGACAGAGGAAAATTCATAACTGCACACTGAAACAGGATGGCCAGCAGTGATGTAGACATCGCCGCATATTCAGGACCACTGCGAACAGAAACTTGAAAAGAAATTCACGCAGCAGTTATTTGGAATTATATTCCTTTTCACCACGAGAGTAGTAATGGGAGAGTAAATATTTTTAAAAAGGCTTGCTGCCGAGACTGCAATAAAGCCCCATGGATCACGATCAGAAAGACTGTCATCTGTAAAGAGGCAACAACAATGCTTCTTCTCAGATCTGAACTGGGCCACTTTCGCACAAACTGATACAGCTACTCTCCAGAAAAGATCAGGTCCCGCCGTCTGCACTCTTAAAAATGATGACCATCTGTGCTGGAAACGTGCAAGCAGATTCAGAACAAGGAAGGATACATATCGATTAAAGTCGTATCGGGCAATTAATTGGACTTGTATTCCCTTTCACCAAAACAGCTGGAATGAGCAGGGATATTCAGAGTAAGGTTTACTGACCAAGGCAGAAAGCAATTTCCTTCTCCTATCTTCCCACACAAGCCTATCGTTATTTCTGTCCGGTTTTTTGATGCATCGATCCTTCTCGTGGGAGGTTAAGGTGATAAATGTTCCCCTGCAAAAACACAGTGGTGTCAGAAACCCGATCGAGCTGTCCTGGAGTGGGGAGTGCTTTGCTCAGAGCAAAACTGGTTGCCTTGCGGGACTGAAACTAAGCTGGATCACACATAGGCCCGGTATAACAACTGCCACCACATGTGGAGGGGTTTGGGCGGATTCGACCCACTCTGAGAAAATGACTGCATCCTAAATTCAGAGGGAGTGAGTATGACAAGGAGAGGACTGTAGAATGGGTTTGAGAACGATATTAGCTATGATCAAATGGTGGAGCAGACTAGAAGGTCTGAAGGCACAAACCGTCTTCCTATGCCTTGCAGTCTCTGGCCATCTGATATCTGAGGAAATAGAAACACAGTTATTTGATCAGTTCGAAATCCTAAATAAGTAAGAGATGGAGCATGTCGGATACAAAATTGGGGACTGGGAAAATGGTTAGACAGGAAGTAATAAAAGAGAAGCTAAATATAAAATTCGAAGTCAGGAGAGGTTCAATAAAAAATGAAAGGAGTGCAAAGGCAGAGGGAGATGGACATGGAAAAAATGTGTCACTCGTCCCGAAGTCTTAAATCTGTTTTTATTTCCAAGATGCTCACATACCTGCTGAGATTTTCCTGCAATTTCATTTGTTGGTTCAGAAACAGAAGATGGGAGTGATCCTGGACCAAGCAGCTCTCCCATGTTCTGGGGATATTTGACTTACCTGTTCGAACTGATCACTTCTGCCCCACAATGAAACTCACAATCCTGCCCCACCCCAGCCTCGCTACTGCCAGTAAACTGTTCATTACGTTAATCACAAGAATAACAATAGCAAAACGTTCAGAGAGAGTTCCCTTCGGTTTCCATCAGAACATTCTGAATCAATTAATTTTGATTCAGGACACATGTGACATTGAGCCATCTCTGTGAGACCCCGAGAAAGTGGACATTCTCTTTCTGTGTCTTTGTACACTTTGCCTGGTGCGCAGTTGGTGTGGAATCTCTCGTTTTGAAAGCGACATCATTCATAGTATTTGCGGCTGCACCGCTAAAGTCGTCTCTGGCACCTCCAGTAAAATGGAGACAATGTTCACTCAGAAAACGGCGTGTCATCAAAAATAGGAGGACAGATGTATCAACGAAAGTAGCAAGAACGGTCGACTGCATTGGGTTGCAATGCTGCATGAGGAAACACAGAGCTGGAATTCTATTAAACAGTGAAAGCGCCCAATGTGAGGCTGGAAACAACAACCCTCACATTAAGCATCTCACAATGCACCGACTGAGCTAATCAAGCATGGCACACCTCGGATCAGTTTGCCATTTCATTCCGAGCATAATACACCTGGCACAGCAATTTGTAAGGATCCAGTTCATTCCTCCCAATCACACCTTTCACTTCTGTTATCCCTTCAAAACATAACAATCTATTTAGCACTTGTCCAGTGATTTAAGGTTCAACCTTAATATTTTCATGTTTTTACCCACATATTCAGATCGCCGAAGTGATTTCCAGTCCCTCTGGCAGACAGTAAATCACTCGATAAATTACCTCAGGAAACCCAATCATTTCTGTTTACAGTGTTGGGAATTCCCCATCTGCTGACGAGACAGAGTCCTCACAATCAACACTTTCTTTGTTCTTCCTGGCTAAAACTTTTACCACTTTTTATTCTCCAGACAGGAGTTTTGTTTATAACACGTTCCAAGAACAGGAACAAACTTACAATGTCCTGAAGCCGTTTCCAATTTAAAATTGAAGTTTTGAACCTTTCACACGGTAAGAGCGGTTACTGAGGAAGGAGTTTCCATGAGCTGTGTCCCAGGGCTGGGCAGGAAGCCGCTGAAACAAGCTGCAGTAGCCGCTTTCTGTTGGCATAGGGGGCTTGGAGAACGTGTCGTCGTATTCTGCTGCGTGAAAACGTCTTACTTCCTGCGGACTCGGGGTGAATCATGGATGAGTTTTCGAACTTACTGTGTCGGCACATGGTCGGTGACAATGCTTGAGCCGAAATATTTGCGGCTCTGTGCCCTGGGTGGTCTCAAGGCACCAATCTGTCAGCCAAATGCGCTGACCATTTCAGACACAATACCTGGCACCAAAACTGGCCACGCAGGTATCCGAAAGCAAATTTGGCGAAGTGATTTGAGGAGACTTCAGACAGCAGGGACTCTTATTGTTTTCAGAGACGTTTGATGATTTTTCCGTTTTTATCAGCGAGTAGGTCAGTAGCCTGAGGAGCCGCAAAAGAAATAAAAGCTTAGTTTCGTAATGTACAGCTTCAAATAGCAACTCACGCATTACACTTGCAGCGGTGAGAATCGAAATAACAACTCGAGAGAGACGAAACCTTAATTGCAGTGCCTTAGACCACTCGGCCGCGCTACCACAGCAATTCGGCTTCCAGATTTATTATGACTAGTGTTATAGCATCGATTCACTTCAGGCACATCGACCTCACACATGCAGTAACGAATTTGACGTAATTTAAGAACAAAGAACAAAGAAAAGCGACAAACTATGAACAGGCCCTTTGTCCCTCCAAGCATGAGCCGATCCAAATCTACTGTTGAAGCCTGTCACCCAATTCCTAAGCATCTGTTTCCATCTGCTCCACACACACTCATGCATGTGTCGAGATGCATCTGAAATGAATCTCCCGTGCTTGACTCTACCGCCTCTGCTGGGAGCGAGTTCCAGAATCCTACCATACGCTGGGTCAAGTACTTGCCAAGTGTATCCCTCGTAAACTTTTCATCTTTCACCTTGAAAGCGTGACTTTTCGTTATTTAATGCTTCAACCTGAAAAAAAGCTGATTTCTCTCTACCCTGTCTATACCCTTCATGATTTTGTAAACCTCAATCTCAATCTCAATCTACTTTTCTTCTAATGAAAACAAACCTAATCTACTCAATATCTCTTCATAGTTAGCACTGTCTATACGAGGCAACATCCTCGTCAACCTTTTCTGTCACCTCTCGAAAGCATCTACATCCTTTTGGTGATATGGTGACCAGAAATTTACATATATTCCAAGTGCGGCCGGAACAATCTCTTGTACAATTTTAACATGACTTGCCAGCTATTTTATTCAATACCCCATCCAATCAAGGAGAGCAAACTAGATGCCTGCATGTCCACTCTATCCACCTGAGCAGCAACATCAGTGTACAATAGACCTGCACTCCCAGATCTGTCTGTCCATCAACTTTTCCCAAAGCTCTTCCGTTCATTGAATGACTCGCTTTAGAATTCGTTTGGCCGAAATGCATCACCTCATATTTGTCTGTATTGAACTCCATCTGCCACGTTTCCGTCCAAATCTCTAGTCTATCCACATCCTCCTGTGTTCTTTGATAGACCCTTATACTTTCTGCTAGTCCGTGAATTTTCGTGTCATCTGCAAACTTTCTGATCATCCAAACAGTGATCTCTTCCAGATCATTTATGTATGTCACAAACAACAGTGTCCAGAAAATTGACACCTGTGGAACATCACTGGTCATCTTGCTTCATTTCCAGAAACCCCTTTCACCTATTCCTATCTGTCTCCTATTGCTCAACCAAGTCTTTATGCACTTATCTAGAGCACTCTGCACACAATATCATTACCGTTGTTAGCATGTATGTATTGGTATCCTCACCTTGCACTCCAGAGGCCAGTGTACAATTGTCTGCTGTGAATAACCAGATGAGGAGCTCATGTGCCTCGTGGAGGTGTTGTTAGAATGTTTGGCGGACCTGGTAAGATGGTTTGCCGTCTTTTTCTGGGTAACATTCTCAGGGCTGCAGAGCCGCTTGTGAAACGCTGCTGTCCTGATGTGGTTGGACTTGATTTGGTTTCATTCCCGCTCCTTGCTGTTGTTGGGGTTGTAGATTGGGTCAGAATCAATCTGTTTATTGATGGAATCAGTGGATGAATGCCCTACTTCCAGAAATTTTCTGGCTGCCTTCTATTTGCCCTGTCATATTAACCTTCTGCTCTTCTCATTGAATTTCTAGTCTTTGCCATTTTTACGTACTGCTATTAGGGACAGCTGGTCGTGGCAACTAGTGACTGCCACACAAATTCGTTGCTAGAAATGGATAGCCCCACAACTTGATTCACAAATGTCTGGTACACGAACTTCGCAATGACGATTTGTCACGTAGCAATTTAAAAAAGCATGCTTCCCTTTATTAAAGTAAACTTCTAGGAACTGACAGGCAGATTCATCCGTAAACTCGGAATTACGACAACACATAAACCGACAGCCTCTCTCAGAGACAACTGACCAGAACACAAGATCCAATGCCCACCATGTGCAGGACAAACGTAGTTGACAAAATTACACACAGGGACTGCACAGACAAATATACGGGTGAAGCAGCCAGACAACCAGCGAGGTGCATTCATACAGTTCAGATATCCAGTAAACGCCACGGACAGCTGTTCCATGTCGGTATACTGAATGTCTCTGATTCCGAGGCTTGGACCTTGATTTATATGACCGTCTGCAGCATTGGTTACTTTCTTGTGTGAGGTAACTCCTGATGGAACACATGGAAAACTCAATTGCTCATTGAGAAATACATCCAAAATAGTAGCCAAGAGAAGTATTTCTGTTGTGTTTCTGGTGCTGGTCCTGACATGCCCACCAGCACTGGACTTATTCTGTGAAAAGTAAAGGACAGAAAGGAAAAGAGAAAAGCTAATCATTTAAGCACAGCCCTTCACAAGCTCACAGCAACAGAAGCAGCAATATAGTCAAAAATGTACTTTTACATTTGGAAACGTGACTGTTGACATCCCATGAGACATTTTGATAAATTGACTGATACCGCAGATAAAACTAATCATTTCACTGGCATTATAATATAGAAATACGTAACTACAGTTGACCTGGATGTAGTTTTGCTCGTTTAGCTGTAAGGTTTATTTTCAGATGTTTCATCACGATACTACATAACACCGTCAGTGAGCGTCCAGCTGAAGCACTGCTGATGATTCCTGCTTTCTATTTAAATGTTTGGGTTTCTTTCGGTTGGTGATTTCATTTGCTACAGTGGTCATATCCTGTGGTGATGTCATTTCCTGTAGTGTTGTCATGTCCCGTTCTTTTCTTCGGTGGTAGTAAATGTGGTCCAAATCTATGTGTTTGTTCATGGAGTACCGGTTAGAATGCCATGCTTCTCGGAATTCTCGTGCGTGTCTCTGTCTGCCTTATTTTAGGATGGATATGTTGTCCCAGTCGAAGTGGTGTACCTCCTTATCTGTAACGAAGGATACGACTGAGAGAGGATCATGTCGGTTTTTGGCCTGTTGATTTTCATGTATCCTGGTGGCTTGTGTTCTGCCTGTTTGTCCAATGTAATGTTTATTACTGTTCTTGCATGCTATTTCGTAAATAACTTTAGTTTTGCTTGTTGTCTGTATAGGGACATTGAACGTCGTTATTTAATTAATTAAGCAAGAGGTGTATCCTTGAACTCTGTGGGAAGCTAGAGAAGTGATTGCTGGGCCTCTTGCTGAGATATTTATGACATCGATAGTCACAGGTAAGGTGCCGGAAGACTGGATGATGGCTAACGTGGTGCCACTGCGTAAGAAGTGTGGTAAGGTCAAGCCAGGGAACTATAGGCCAGTTTGCCTATACGGACGTGTTGGGCTAGTTGTTGGAGGGAATCCTGAGCGACAGGATGTATATGTATTTGGAAAGGCAAGGACTGATTTGGGATAGTCAACATGGCTATGATTGTAGGAAATCATGTTTTGCCAAATTGATTGAGTATTTTGAAGAAGTAACAAAGAGGATTGATGAGAGCAGAGAGGTAGGTGTGATCCATATGGACTTCAATAAGATGTTCGACAAGGTTCCCCATGGAAGACTGAGTATCAAGATTAGATCTCACGAAATTCAGCAAGAACTTGACATTTTAGTTACAGCATTGGCTCAAAGATAGAAGAAAGAGGGTGGTCGTGCAGGGTTGTTTCCACACTGGAGGCCTGTGATCAGTGGAAAGTCACAATGATCAGTGATGGGGCCTCTACTTTTTGTCATTTATTTAAATTATTTTGATGCGAGCATCAGAAATATAGTTAGTATTTTTGAAGATGACACCAAAATTGGAGGTGCAGTGCAGAGCGGAGAAGGTGACCTCAGATTACAACAAGATCTTGATCAGATGGACCAATGGACTGAGAATTGGCAAATGGAGTTTAATTCAGATAAATGCGAGGTGCTGCATTTTGAGAAAGCAAATCTTGGCAGGACTTGCACACTCAATGGTAAGGTCCTAGGTAGTGTTGGTAAACAAGGAGCCCTTGGAGTTCAGGTTCATAGCTCCTTGAAAGTAGAGTCGCGGGTCGATAGGATTGTGAAGACGCCGTTTGCTATGCTTTCCTTTATTGGTCAGAGTATTGAGTACAGGAATTGGGAGTTCATGTTGCGGTTCCACAGGACATTGGCGGGGCCACTGGTGGAATTTCCATGCAATTCGGGTCTCCTTGCAATCGGATAGATGCTTTGGAACTTGAAAGGTTTCAGAAAATATTTACAAGGATGTTGCCAGGGACGGAGGATTTGAGCAACGGGGAGAGGCTGAACGGGCTGTGGCTGTTTTCCCTGAAGCTTCGGAGGATGAGGGGTGACCTTGAAAAAATTTACAAAATAATTAGGGGAATCGATAGGATAAATGGACAAAGACTTTTTCCTGGTGTGGTGGAGTCCAGAACTAAAGGACACACGTTTAGATTGAGACTGCAAAGATATAAAAGAGACCTAAGGGGTAACAGTTTTGCACAGAAGATGATACATGTAAGGAATGAGCTGCTAGAGGATGTTTTGAAGGCTGGAACAATTGCAACATTTAAAAGGCATTTGTATGGGTATGGATTGGTTGTGCCGAACGGTCTGTTTCCATGCTCTGCATCTCTATGACTCTATGAATCCCTTAGTTGCTGTTTTAGTGTGTTGGTGGGTTTGTGGACAACCAAAATGCCAAGGGGTTGATTCGTCTGGCAGTCGTTTCCGAGATGTCTTTTATTTCAGGGAGATTGGCGAGGGATTCTGGACTCTTTCAGTCTGCTTGTTTGGGTTTAATTCTGAAAAATCGGTGGACTGTGTTCATTGGGTGCCCATTTGTTTTCATTATGCTATATAACATATTTTGCTCTGTTCTGCGCTGTACCTCTGTGCCGCATTGTGTGGTGGCTTCTTGAAATAATGTCCTGATGCAGTTTCGTTTGTGGATCTTGCGATGATTGCTTCTTTTGATCAATCTTTGATCCATACGTGTTGTTTTCCTGTGGACGTTGAATTTCCCCATTTGTTGTTTGCTCTACTGTGACATGCTGGGAATGTCAGTCTGTTGTTGTTTTCCCCCTCTTTAATGAATATTATGCCGGTACGGGTATTATGGATGGACTTGAAGATTTCCTCCAAATTTGTTTCGGTTTAATGATGACAAAGGTGTCATCCACCTAGCTGACCAAAAGTTTGGGTTGGATGGTAGGCAGAGCTGCTTGTTCGTGTCTCTGCATTACTCTCACTGCTAAGAAACCTGATATTGGAGATCCCATGGGTGCTCCGTTGGTTTGTCTGTAGGTTTGTTTGTTGAAGTTGAAGTGGGTGGGAATGCATAGGTCCATTACCTTGACTATTCTGTCCTTGCTGATGAACTTTATGGTGTTTCGTGAAAATGTCTCTGAGTCTTTCAATGTAGTCAGTGTTTCCATGCCAAGGTTGATATTGATTGATGTGAACTGGATTGTTACATCAAAGGACACCATTATTTCGTCCTCTTGGATGTCTGCGTCTTTGTTGGCCTTCAATAATTCTTGGGTGGAGTGGATGGAGTGACGTGAGTCTTCTGCTAAATGTTTTAGTCTTTGGTGTTGCCGCTTGGCCAATACACAAGCCCACAAACCCAC
Organism: Chiloscyllium plagiosum; assembly: GCF_037043375.1. Lineage (NCBI taxonomy): Eukaryota > Metazoa > Chordata > Chondrichthyes > Orectolobiformes > Hemiscylliidae > Chiloscyllium > Chiloscyllium plagiosum. The sequence goes on along the minus strand of NW_028270209.1, from coordinate 138,727 downwards.
AAACACACTAATACAGCAGGAAATGAAATCGAAAGATCCCACACAGACAACAAGCAAAACTAATGTCATTTACAAAATAGCATGCAAGAACTGTTGCAAACATTGCATTGGACAAAGAGGCAGAAAAGTAGCCACCAGGATACATTTTCATCAACAGGCCACAAAACGACATGATCCCCATACAGATAAAGAAATATACCACTTCGAATGGGACAACACATCCATCCTAAGACAAGCCAAACAGAAACACGCACGAGAATACCTGAAACATGGTATTCCAAACGGAAGTCTAGCAAAAAGAAATTGAGTTGGACACCATTCAGCACCCCGAGAAAAAGGACAGGAAATGACATCACCACAGCAAATGACATCACCGCGGGAAATGGCATCATCAACCCAAAGAAACCAAAACATCTAAATGGAGAGCAGAAATTATCAGCAGTGCTTCGTCCTGAGGCTCAGTGAAAGTCTCACCTAGTATGGTGATGAAACATCTAAAAATGAACCTTCGGACTCAACTAGCAGACCTACGTTCAGAACCAGTGTAGTTACGTATTTCTATATTATAATGCCAGGGAAGTGAATAGCTTTATCTGTGGAGTCAGCATATTTAATAAAAAATTATCTTTAGCTGACAGCAGTCACATTTGCTCATGAAAAAGTACTTTGTTGGCTCTATTGCTCCTTGCGTTGTTGTGAGCGTATGGAAGACTGTCTGTGCTTCAATTGTAACTTTTTTTTCTTTTCTGTTCTCTCAATTGACAACCACGTTCAATGGTGAATTGGTTCGTTCAATGTCTCACTCAATGTTCCTCTGTTCATGTCTGTTTGTCTCTGTGAATCCACCTCATCCTTGTTCATATTCTCCGATTATCTGTCTGTCCGTATCATTCATTTACTATTTCTGCTTCGGAGACAGTATTCGAATGAAGCTGCTGAGAGGATATCTACTCTCCCTGGCTGGAATGCGTAGGTCTGGGCCCACATTCGTTGGATAATGTATCTGTCATTTAGGCCTGAAGGAAGAAAACATTTCTTCCCTCAAAACATTATGCAATTTTCGAATTCTACCTTGAATTCATAATTCACCAGGTGAAAAAAACACCACATTTATACAATTGCAATACAATCTCACTTTTGTTGTGTACTGAACGAATATTGACAGCAGAAAATGAGGGTGAACAGCTCGAGTTTTATGTGCCATTGCCACAATATTCCCTGGCCAGTCTGCAGTTTCGCCCGTTTCACCTTGGTATTCCGACCAAACTTGGAATTAAGTAGTGATAATAAGAAACGAAGAGAAGCAAAAATTCCTTTGGAACACTGGAATGAAATTCTTCCTTGAATCTGCTGAAAACAGCATTAAATGATCGGGAAAAAGCAGTCGGAGGCCGTAACACCAACGGCAACCGGTTGAGTTGTCACGTTCGGGATGCTAAATCAGTAACACAGCATGAGCAAGAAGTTTGAACAAGGAGACGTCGACCCAGACAGGCACTAGCGGGGAAGAACATAGGATGTCCTTGTTTATTAGGCAGGGCATTAACCAACAACGAAACGGCAGCCACCTCGGCAGACTTGAACATTCATATGAGCAATCCCTTAACCACTCGATCTCAGGCACTGGAAGATTTGTTTATATCCATGCTGTTCAGTGAGAATTGCATTCAAGCCCTACTTCAGCAGAAACAGACAGCTCACAGCAGAACATTCTCCACTGAAGTGCACAGAAGCAGATCAACTGCTCTTACATCAGTTTTTCTGTTTTAACTAACGGGACAATCAGGACGCGTTATTCTTGTCGGGGCCCATTAACCACGTGAACAGACAGAGAGAGAGAATCTCACGCCAAGAGGAGCAGGTTCTTTGTAGTGAATTGCCCAGGCTGACCAACAGGCTGACCAACAGCACTGACACTGACCCTTGTACCATAGCTCCACACTCACTTCATCCCTCATGACTCCGAGTTATCATTGTCTTTCACATTTACTTCACTCTTGCACTCCCCTTCCCAAAATTTTACTCACCGGTTCCAGGCTCCTGGTTAGAAACGGCAACATTTAGAAACCGATTCCGGGAAATGGATGTCACTCAGTGGGATACGATTCAATGCCCATCTCTCGCCAGAGCTGGTGCAGAGTATGAGTTAATTCGGTGAACCCTCGAAGTCTTTTGCACAGAGGTACTGTCATGAAGCCGCTAGGGAGGGGTTTTCAGAATTTTGATTTGGCAACGATGAAAGAGAAGCGACAAATTTCCAAGGCAGAATGGTGTGGTGATTGGAGGGACTTTTGATGTGGTAGTTTTTCCATTATAAGCTGCTATTTTCATTCCAGATGAATGCAATCAGTCACTGGGCTGGCTCTGGCGGGGTGAGAGTGGGTTTTCTGTATACATCCAGGAATTCCCTTCCATACAGATAATTCACAAGGAGAGAACTGAATGTTCATTCTCTGACTGGGAGTTTTACGCAGGTCTGGGCGATACAAACTCTTACTACAAAACACGGAATCACAGTCTTGCTGACAGAAACTGACAGAACATGCACACATTCTTTAGCTTGTTAGTCACTATCTAATCACCTCCAGCTGCAATGTTTCACTCTCCAAGCTTCCAATTCGGTGGTTCTGTACCGTTGCTTTTCAAGGGGAAGAAAGCGGAACTGTGATAATCTGATGTTTGTTATTCAGCAGACGTCCTGCAGGAGGGAACTAAACAGGCTGATGTTGACAGGAGCTCGTTTTAAGGCGCTAAGCTGCAGTGACGAGGCGATATCTGTAAAGGTATATTTCAACTTATCCGATGAAATTTCCACGTCTAGAAACGAGCAGAGGTTTCTTGCTGACTCCAAGGGTCCATTATTTGAAGTCTTGAAATAGCGCAGTGACGGAGAAAAAATTGGTGAAAAGTTCCAACAGTGAAGAACACGACACTGAAGCCGCCCGTGATGCCAAAACCTTTATTTTGTCACTGAAAGGCACTGCTTCACAAAGTGGAGACTGTAGTAACGCAACAGTGACTGCGATTATCTTTCGTAATTTTTCACACTGTGAGTATTCCCCTTGCAACACATGTCCGTGTAAACATCAGAACTCTGCAACACGTGGTAGTTTGGTATGCACAGAACCAGAGGCGGAAAAGGTGTTTCTCTTGTTTGGATTGAATGCACTTTCCAGCTTCTTTTTCCTTCCAAACTCATCTTCCGTATTGTACTGGAGCCGAGATGAGGTTTGGATTGCTGATCTGCAGGAAGGAGAATCCTTTCACTGCCTCACATCAGCAAATGTCCCCGATAAGACCAGAGTCAATCCCACAACGCTGTCAGAGGGTTGGAAGCTGAAACAGCCACAACCGCTGCTCATGGACACCTTTAATTTCACAAACCCACCAACCCAATCATTGCAGCTCCTGGGAATGAAAAGGAAACAGACACAAGAACGCAATCTCAGCTTTCTGAATATTTATGAACTTTTAGGGAAGCGGAATCAGGAAAATGAAGCGTGAACTGTCCGACTGAATAGGGATAGTCTGCAAAATTACTCTTTCTTTCCCGGGGAGAACCGATGTTCTTGGCGACATTAACTGTTTTGAGATATGAATTTTCGTCAGACCTGCTAAGCTTTTGCAGTTGAACCTGTCAGGAACAATCATTCCGCACTTTCGGCCTGGAATTGGAACCTGGCCAGGCTGGTAGAAGCTAGGAGAAAGTGAAGACTGCAGATGCTGGAGTCCTCACTTTCTCCTAGTTAGATTCTCCTGCTCCTCGTATGCTGCCTGGCCTGCTGCGTTTTTCCAGTTCCACACTTTTTAGGCTGGTAGAAGTGCCGAATCCTACACACTGTACCACCAGGGATAGAGGCAATTGAGGCACCATCGTTACTTAAGGAAACAACTTTAGGCTTTTTTATTATTCACTGTAGGTAGGTTTCTCCTACAAAGTGATGGAGTCATCGAGTTTTTACAAAACCACTGATAGAGGCCCATCATTCTGGTTTCCAGCAGTTGGCCTGTATACTTGAGTATTCTGCCGTTTCATCTGGTCATTTCAATCATATTTTAAACACAAACGATAAGTGGCGTAATTCTACCAGACTGCTACAGTTCCTCTGAAAGCTCATTCCGTGCACGCACCACGTTATGTGTGAAATCGTTGCACCTTATACCACTTTTCAATTTTTCCTATTTTGGCATAAATCTGTGGCCTCTAGTTCAGGACTCGCTCCACTCCATGGGCAAGAACTTATCCATTTATTCTATCCACGCACCTCATGATTTTATAAACAACTATAAGTTCATCCCTCAACCTCCGACGCTCCAGCGAAAACAAACACATCCGATTCAGCCTCTTCCTGTAGCTCCAATACTCTAATCCTGTCAACATTCTTCTGAATCTTTTCTGAGCTCTTTCATTTTTTCCACATGCGTTCCAGAGGAGGGAGGCCACAATTGCACACAATATTCCAAAAAGTGACCGAACCTACTTCCTCCCAAATCTGGTAATCTAAAATCTGACCAATAAAGGAAAGCATCAGAATGACTTCCCTGAATGTTAAAGACCCACATCAGTCGTGTCACCTGCAGTTTCCGGATGGGAAATCGGCCTGAGACAAGAGAGGATGGGACATCTCGAAAATTGAAACACATTTGTAGTTTGTGCAAGGTGTCAGTGAGCCAAGTGGAGCCAGACTCAGAATGGGTGCCGAAGACCGGCTTTCGTGTTTATCTTGGTACACACATCAGGCCGGATGCGTCAACCACAGTGACCACCTTTTCTGTGTTGTCCTTTGCAAACATTGGCGTAAAGTGAGGACCACAGACCCGGGAGGTCATTCACTTCTTCAACTTTTCACACAATTATCCCAAACAACTGAAATCAACTCACATGATTTATTTTAAAGTCCGATCGACGAATCCCTTTTATCAGAAATTCCAAGGACTTTGGCCCCAGCATCATTGAGGTAGAGACTCTCGCATTGGATAGTTCAATCCTTCGCCACCTCTAACCACACAATGCAATGAAATATCACACATTTCTCCCTCACCAGTCTTTCAAACACACAATTACCTGGAAAGCACAGCAGGTCAGGCAATACCGGACGAGCAGGAGAATCGACGTGTCAGGCATAAGTCCTTCATCAGGAATGCAGCTTTTTGACAGGGAACTGAGGGATAAAGGAGCGCAGTAGGGTCGGGTTCACTGTAGCTGAGAATGCAATAGGAAGGCAAAGGTGTGGAGAAGGCGTTGGGTTGGAGAGGAGGGTGGTGCGGATAGATGGGAAAGATAATGGACAGACCAAGAGTGCTGTGTCGAGTTGGAGACTTGAGACTTGCAGATGGTGGGGGAACGGAATTGCAGCAACACTTTAATCCTATGGGTTTGCATGGTGTCAAGGCGGACAATGAGGCTTCACTCCTCCAGGCTTCACGTGGTTACAGGTTGACGATGGAGGAGGCTCAGAACCTGCATGTCCTAGTGAAGTAGCAGGGGGAGTTAAAGTGTTCAGCTACACGGTGTTGGGGTTGGGGCAGGCAGCCCAGAGATATTCCCTGCAATGATACGCAAGTTGGTGTCCTGTCTGCTGATGTGGAGGAGACCGCACAGGAAGCGAAAAACACCATCGATGACATTTATGGAAGTGCAACGAATGAACAAATGTCATCAACTGTGTCCGTGTGACAGATTGTCGTCTCACGACCCCTTCCAGTCATCTCTTTGTGATAACCACAATTACGTACCTGGCAATTTCAGGGTCGTCGACTTGTTTCGTACACTGCGGCTATTTATGTGAAACACTCTCACTCATGGCGGGGTACTGCTCCTCTTCTCAGAGATGTCCCCTTACCTGTTATGCCGGAAGTAGATTCCTTACCCTTTCCATCTGTTATGTCCAAGTACTTGATGTGCAAACTTTAAGCTATGCAGAGTCCCGATTCCTTTACCTTTGGCCACAATTTTCTTTGCAACTGAAACCAACTCACAAAATTACGACTGACCCAAGTTATCAGATTTTCTAAGGACTTTGGCACCAGCATCATTCAAGTGGAGACATGGGACATTAAAACCCTTTGCCAGTTCTGACCCCGAAATCCAAGAAGTAGTACGCATTTCTCCCACACCATCCTTTCAACCACACAGTTCCCTCTTTAATCTTGCTGACCTTGTACCAATTAATTTATGGACCAGGTAGTAATCCAGAGATTATTCCTTTTGTGCATGTTTTCTAATTTAGCACCAACGTAAATTCCATCAGCAGAAATTATATTCTCTTTCCACCTAAATCAATATCTTGATCATTCCTCTCCCACTCCAAGCTCATCTGTAGCCCAGATGAGAATCCTGAAAACGAACACTAAGAAGATATTACAGCTTTTGGAAACCTTGAGTCTGGCAATAGGGAACAGTGTCTATTTCCTGGCAGTTACCATCCCCGATTATATCGACATTTGTCTATTCTCCCACCTCTTGAATGGCCACTTCGACCACATTTCTATCCTCTGTTCGCTCATCCTCCACACAGCCAGCATTCTCATCCACACAGGGATCAATTATCTCAAAACCGTTGTAGTGGCTGAATGGCAGAGACACCTTCATTACTTCCCTGTGGTTTCCTCTACCTGCCTCACTCATAATCACAACCTTCTGTCACTGACCACTCACCGATTGGATGTGTTAGTCGAAGGTGTTAGACTGTCTCCGCTGCAATAACAAAATGTCTGTCACAGATTTAAAGTTAACAAATCATCACCTATCCACTGCTGCTTGTACAAGTAGTTCCCAGACATCGAAGAAATGCAGCGTGTAGACGTGCTTCGGAAGATGCACCTTGAATGCTTACTTAAAGTGCCATAGTAACTCAGTAATATTTTGGTGACCAGCCAAGCATGCTGACTTAATGCACCACCGAGTCTAAGGTGTAAAAAAGCATGTAATATTCTAAAACCTGTGTGTTAGCAAGTTCAATCTTCAGAATTCAGTTCTTGAAACATCAATTGTCCTCTATCAGTATTACTTTACCGAAATACCAGCTGAGCCGTGTATTGTGCAGATATGAGGACAGCCTGATTCCAACCAATGCAAACTCATCCATGTCACCAGGATACGACTTTATATGTGGATACATACAACGTAATTCTGCGCCAGGAAAATAAAAGGAAAATGGGAATGGAACACCGTCAGCTTTTTTTTTTAAATTCCACACAGATTCTTTTTTCTCTCGTTGTCACTGTCTTGAATCCACTCTGTGATGAATCCGTCTCCCCAGAGACAGGTTTAGAGTTGAATCCAAGAAGCAGAAGGTCAAAGGCCTACTTGAACGGAGTTGTTGCAATGCATTGAAGAATTGACGAATGACGGAGTCAGAGAGAAATACAACAGACAGACTGAAGAGGACGAGAGATAGAGTAACAGCGAACGAGACAGAATAGACATTAATATTTGACCTCTGTTGCTGAACATAAAGTAAAATTACCGCAGAACGATAACTTCCCTGAATCGAGTACAACAGCAAGAGTGTGGCTGTTGGCTTTTTGTGCGTCTGACTCCAGATCAAAAAGTTTCGTGTTCAAATGACGTTAAGCTCGCGGTGAGTTGAGAAGGTTTACCTCGCTGAATTTCACATGGCAACAGAGTTTGCAGTCTACGATATTCACTGGACAGAGTGTTCTTTCCAGCCCTCTTCGATCACACGAGATATTTTGCTGTCAGTTTTACTTTTCAAGAACATTTCAGGGATGTAGAGTGCCCAGTGTTTGTGTAAATGCTCAGTTCGTGCACTGTAATAAGTAAAATACAAATTGTTCATCATGTGCTGTAAACACACAGCCACATCCTTCTGAGCAGGTCTTCGTTCAGTTGGTGACAGCGTGGTGTTAATATTATATACTGCTGTTTATAACTTCATATGTCAATTTTATGCTTCAATCTATCGGGAGATTGAAACTTCTCCAGTTACAGCAGAGTAAAAGGAGTTTCAGAAAGAAATGATTCCCGTAACAGCAATTCTTTCCTGTAATAGGACATTGTTAAAGTGATCTTTATCTCCAACACAGGAGCTAAAACTGTACTCTTTTGGTCCCTCTCCACATTAACGCTGAGCCTGAATTTCACACTGTGTCGGTAAAATCCAGTTATGGACATTTATGTGATTCAGTGTGCTATTTGGTAAATTTAATTGGACGGAGAACGCGACTGTGTGAAACGGGGTGGGGAATTACTGCCAGGTGACCTGTTCATGAAACACATCAGAACTGGTTTTTGAAAACAAATTTACGAGCTTATTCCCATCTCACAGAAGAGTGGTTGTAGGATACAGATCGTATCAGACCGACTGAGAACAGCATAAGTGCATTCAGACCTTCACAGGTATAACACAACCTCTGTGTGAACTTCACCAATGTTATACACAATATATTTTTGGAAGCACAACACATTGCAGTGGTTGTGGAACTTCCAGGCAGGAGGAGACGGCTCTGATTCATTGATCGCGGGGATGCAGAACCTTTTGTTCCGAATGTTCTGCTCAACTCTAATGCAACACTAACTCACGCTTCTTTCCTGGGACCGGGCAGTACTTAACATCTGAGCCCCAAATATTCCAGATGAACAGAATCGATGAGAAACGCTCGCTTACTGACAATTGGAACCACGGTCTTGAGCTGCGCCGCTGCACAATGTCCAACATGGACGTGAGTGTTAAAAGTGTGCCACTGTTTCTCCCTCTGTCCTAGAGACAGTCAGACGGATGGCATGCGTCATTCCATCGCAAGCAAAAGTCAGAGAGCCCATCCAGATCACGACGACTCTCTGTCTGTGTATCTCTCTGAGGTTTTTCACAATCGGTGATACACGTCCAAATATTGAGGAGATGAGTCTGTGTGGTGATGCTGTCTCCCATCTGCTGATCCTCTTGTCATTCATGTCTGAAACATTAATGAATTACGCACCTGATTATGCGTAAGGATAATGTAGGTTCGACTCCTACCTGGCTCGAGAGCAACGCAGGTGTTTGTTGCCACTTACAAACCAATCGTCCTCTTTGGTCTGAAGCTGAATTGTCTTTGACTTCCTGATCTGCAGGAAACTTCAGTCAATATCCACAAGAACATCAGAGACAACGTCCCTCCTTCGTCTCAGGATGGGAACTGAAATTGTCCCACATGCTCTTCATGGGCCCTTTCCATTTCAATAACTCACACACCCAATCATTGCAATTCCTGGGAATAGCAAGGAAACTATGTACACAGTAAAGTCGCAGCATTGAGAATCTTTTGAAACACTTTGGAAAGAAGTTTCCAAGGAGAGCGAAGGGTGAACTATTCGACTGATGATGAATTATCGCGACCTCTTCCGCTTCTTTAACAGGATGCAATATTGTCTCTGGTTCCCTCGAGGGCATATGTTGATCAAAAGCATTGAAATTATTCCCGTCATCGATACTCACCTTTTGTTGGAACCACTGTTATTCAAAAACGCATTTCCTATTAACTGGCCGGGAATCGAACACGGGCCACAGCGGGGAAAGTGCTGAATCCTAATCACTGGACCAGCATGGACGACTTTGGACATTGCGCGCACAGGAGGCGTGATAGCCCTTAAACTCCTTGTAAGTGTTCTTTTCAGAAACAACCGCTTGATTGTCCTCATCCCATATTCCAACACTTGGCCTTGTGTGGCTTAGAATCACAACATTACACCTGAATGCCTCTGAAAGTGATGTTGGCTTCTGCTTCTCCGACTCTGAAGAAAGTGGCTCCAGATTCAAACGACTGCTGGTTGATTTAGTTTTACTGCACGTCTCCTAAACTCTGTTTCTATTCTTAAGTCTACGCCCGCAATAATCTATCAAGTGGAAACATTTATTTTAGTCTCCCCAATCCAAATCCCTCATTATTTTGTCAAGAAATCATACCTGTGGCAATTTGATGTTTTCAGCAAACATACTGCAGGAATGTAAAGAACACGGTGATGCCACAAGTGGGCTCATTTTGCGGCGCTGATCTGCGGTGAAGGGGCTATCCATAAAGACAATTGTTCAACTTATCCTACTTTTGATTCGGGGCGAGAAATTGCCTGAGGTGTCTCGTTGACTCCAAGAATTCATTACTCAAAGTCTTGAAATCGGACCGTGACGGTGGATAAAACAATGGAAACTTCCTACCGATAAGAAGGTGAAACAGAAGCCGGCACCTGAGGCCAAATAACTTTCCTTTGCGACAGAAAGTTACTGTTTCACAATCTGGAGACTTTCGATGTGAAGCAGTGAGTCTGGTAGCTTTTCCTGGTTTTTCACTTTGTGAGTATTTCCATTGCTGCTCATGTCCGTGTGAACATCAAACCACTATAGCATGGGGGCTTTTGACATGCACAGGACCAGGGGATGAACAGGTTTGGCTCTTCCTTGGATTGAGTACAGTTCCCAGCTTCGTTCTACGTCCAAACCCGTTTTCCACATTGTATTGAATCCGAGATGAGGTTTGGATTGCTGACATTCAGGAAAATGATTCCTTTCACTGCCTCACATCATCGAATGTCCCCGAGAACACTGGAAGCGATATCACAGCGCTATCAGTGGAAAGGAAGCTGCAATATCCCACACTTCATTTCCTTTCGTTTCCCAAACACACCGACCCAATCATTGAGGCTCCTTGGAACAGAAAGGAAGCAAATATCAAAACGTAAGCTCAGCTTTGTGAACCTTGCATAACTCTTTCCGAAGCAGAATCAGGAGAATGAAGAGTGAACTCTCTGACTGGAAAGAGACAGTCTGGAAACTTTCCCTTCTTTCAGGTAGAGCTCTGATATTCTGGACGGCATTAATTATTCAGAGAAACAGATTCCCGTCAGATCAGCGCTGATTTCGCAATAATGAATTCGAATTTTCGGACCAGGAATCAGAACCCGTGCAACGGTTTTAGAAGCGCCAAAACCGACACACACTACCATCATTTCTGGAGGCAATATTCTGGAGAATGCAGTAGGTAAATGAATGTGCGGGACAAGGTGATTGGTGGAGAGGAGGGTGGAGCGGATAGGTGGGAAAGATGATGGATACATGAAGATGGCGGTGTCGCTTTGGAGGCTCCGGGTAAGTTGCAGTGAGTGGAATCGATGAAACTGGTGAAATCCACGTTAATCGAATGGGGTTGCAGGGTGCCACGGCAGACGATGAGTCTTCCTTCCTCAAATTGTCAGGTAGTCAGTGTTTGGTGATGGAGAAGGCCCAGAACCTACATATCCTTGGTGGAGTGGGAGGGGGAGTTGAATTGTTCAGTTCCAGGGGAGTGGGGTTGGTGCAGGCGTCCCCGAGGTTTTCCCTGAAATGAAGTGCAAGTGGGTGTTCTGTCTGCCGATGTAGAGGAGACCATATTGTCAGCAACAAATGCTATCTACTCTATCCGTTGCACTCGTTGCGGTCTCCAAGCCCTAATCCCCTTGCAGTAACGACTCTGTGATACCCACAAAAATAACATGCCTGCCAGTTTAAGCTGTGCTTCAAACTCGTTTATCTTGTTTCGTACGCTGTGTCTATTTAGGTACAACCTTCTCACACATGCCGTGACTGCTCATCTTCTCAGAGCTTTCCCCTGATCTGCTGTGCCAGAAACATATTCATTCCCCTTTACATGCTTTCTGTCCAATTACTTGTTGTGGAAACATTATCTCATGCAGAGCCCTCCATTTCTTGAATTTCTTTCTAGAATTTTCCTTGCAGTTGAAACCAACCCCCATGATTTCGTTTGTAGTCCTATCGACAGACCCCAGTTATCGGTTTCTCAAGGTCACAGGTCGCAACATCACTCAGTTGGAAAATGTCCCATCGGAACAGTTCCATCCGTCGTCACTTCTGAACCTAATATCCGAAGATATAGCATTTATTACTCCCACATGCAAGTTTCAATCACACATTTACATCGTTAATAATGCAAACCTCGTGTCAATTTATTTATGGATCCAGATTTGATACCTGTTTGTATCTGTTTCCTAATTTAACACCAAGCTAAGTTCTATCAGCAAAAGCTTTTTCTGCTTTCTACATATATCAACAAGAGGATCGCTTTACTCCCAAACCAAGTTCCTCCAAAGCTCAGATAATATCCTGAAACCGGGCAGCAGGCAGTCAGCACAGCCATTGGGACACTCGATTTGGGCAATAGGGAAGAGGCTCTGTTTCCTGGTGTTTACTATCCCCGATTACACCGACATTTCTTTTCACTCCTTCCTCTTCAATGGCCTACTCTTCCACATTTATGTCCTCAGTTTACTCATCCTCCACACAACCATCGTTCTCATAAGCACTTAGAAAGCTGGGTGACTGTTCAAATGGCGGGAAAGAGTAAGTGGAGGATTCACCTGTGGTCGTTCCGCTGGGAAAATAAAATAATACCATTTGGTTATTGTTGAGGCGACGACTTATCAGGTGCATGCAGGGAGGTGCCGGGCTCTGGCACCGAGTCTGCCTCTGTTGCAAAGAAAGGAAGGTGGGAAAGGAGACGAGCTTTAGTCATTGGGGTCATAATAGTGAGACGGTCAGGTAGAACGAACGAGACATACAGTTGGTGTGATGCGTCTCAGGTGCCACGGTCTGTCATGTGCCAGATCATGTCTTTGCGGTCCATAAAGTTGAGGTACCAAACCGTGGTCCATGTAATTACCAACAGCATAGGTAGAAAGAGAGATAGAAATGTCAGGCAGAATTTCAGGCAGCTCTGGTGGAAGCTATGAAATAGAACAAACAGCGTTGTCATCTTTGGTTTCTCTTCTATGTCACGTGATAGCGACGTAATGAATAGGGGGAGAAATATCAACTGAAAACGAAGCTGAGAGGATGTTGCAGGAGGGAGTGTTTCAGGAAAATGTGTAATTTTGGCTCATTCTGTGGAAGTCCAGACCTCCACAAACAGGACGGACATCACTTCAACCAGAAGAGTATGAAAGTCCTGGGTAGGAAACATTTCAGTGGCATTTGGGTGGGTTGAAACTATCTCAGCAGGGGAATGGAATCCTAAGATGTCGTTCGATTGCAAAGGAATATGAGAGTAGGGAGGGCGTGGAGAGGACTTCACGGTCACAGTAATGTGCTGTCCAGCAGCAAAATGCTTTAATGTGTGTCAACTTCAACGCCAGAAAAATCCTAATTAAGGTGTGTGAAATTGATATTAGGACAGGTAATTAGGACTTCGAAGTTGTGATCATTTTGTGGACATGGATAGTGCAGTTTCACGAATGGGTGTTGCAGATTCCAGGATTTAAATCTTCGTTACGAACAGGAGAGCAAGTAAAATGGGGGAGGTGTGGCCTTGTTAGTCAAGGACAGCATAACGGTGGCTGAAAAACTGTTGCCAAAGACACGTCTATTGTGGTGGCATGGGATATAGTTAGGAAGAAGAAAGACAAGGTCACACTGCTTGGCGTTTTTTCTATGCCTCCGCAGACTTCCTGTGATGTGGATGAGAGGTTCAGAAAAACGATTCTGGGTAGGAGTGAAAGGAAATTTTTGGTTAATATGGTGTACACTAACGTCCTCAGCATTGGATGGAAGCGCTATACCTCTAGTACGTCAAATAGTTCAGTTTTCGTCCAATGTGTGGAGGAGGTGTTCCTGACACAATATGTCGAAGGACCAACAAGAGGAGAGGCCACTCTGGATCTGATACTTTGTAATGAACCAGGCCAGGTGTTTCATTTAGTGTTAGCTGTGCACTTTGGAAAAGATGACAATAATTCAATTACGTTTAGTTTCGCAACAGAAAGCGATAGGTTAATGCCAAATGGCAAAATTCATCAATGAGATTCGGAAAATTATAATGCGATTTGGCAAGACTTCAAATGTGTCGAATGGGGCATCAAAATGCAGGAATTGGAACAAGCGAAATGTGGAGCTGCTTCAAGAAAAACCTTTAGCATATCCCTAATAATTATATCCCTATAAGTCAGGGAGAAAGTGGCTTACAAAGAAATCGTATCTCTTGTTAAGCGGGAGAAGGAGGCTTTTGTGACGTAGAGAAGAGATGGTTCATATGAATCGATGGAGAGTTACAGGTTAGCTCATAAGGATTTCAAGAGAGACATAAAAAGAACAATGTGGTCACACGAGTAGTCTTTATCGGGTTGAACAACGTAAAACTTATCGGGTTGAACAACGTAGGAATACAACCAGTCAAAGACAGAAGTGGAAAGTTTTGTTGGACGCTTTCGAGATCGGAGAGATGCGAAACGAATATTTTGCAACTGTTTTCACTCAGGAAATAGTGAATATTGTAGTGGAGAAAACTGAGGTACGGGACATTAGACTGGAAATAATCGAGTGTAGTAAGGAGGAGGTCTGAAGGGTAGGTCTTATGAGGAAGGTCTGAGAGACTTGAATTTTCTCAATGGAAAGGAGAAAGCTAAGAGGGGATTGTGAGAGACTAACAAGATGTCAGTCTTATGTCTGTGGTCAGCAAAGTTTTGGAAAGAATTCTGAGGGATAGGATTTATGTTTTTTGGAACGCACAGCGTGATTAAAGGCAGTCAGCATGGTTTTGTGAGCGGAAGGTCATGCCTCACAAACCTTGTTGAATTCTTTGACCAAGTGCCAAGACAGGTCGATGAAGTCGAGGAGTGGATGTCGTGTATATGCACTTCAGCAAGGCTTTTGATAAGCTTCCGCATGGTAGGCTCATTCATATAGTCAGGACATATGGAGTACACTGAGATTTAGCGATCTGGTTACAGAATTGATTGGAGGACAAAAGGCAGAGTGTGGTCGTCGATGGAAAATATGCTGGCTGGAGATCAATGTAAAGTCATGACCCGCAGGGGACTGTTCTTCGGCCTCTGCTCTTTGCAATATTTAAAAATGACTTGGATGAGGAGGTTGAGGGTTTGGTTAGTACATTTGCAGATGACAGAGAGCTTGGAGGTACCCTCGATATTATCGAGTGCTATTGAAGGCTGCAGCGTGACATGGAATGGATGCACAACTGGTCTGAGAAATGGCAGATGGTGTCCAAAATGGATAAATGGGAAGCCACTTGTTCTCAAAAATACCCGAAGGATTTCGGTTTGATGCGGCTTGAACTTTAAGTAAAAGAAGGCAAGTGTGTCTAGAGTCTGTTTAATGTAGAGATATGTCCCCTCGTAAACTTATGTTGGGATGGAAAATCAATTCTTCCCATTACAGGGCTGCCTGAACCTCAGGGAAGTTTCTTTCAAGAACTCTGCCCGACGGCCTCCAGTTGCACCGTGACGTCATAGGGCAGAAGCTGCCCCCTGCAACATGAATATGAACTGGTCATGGGACACGTGGTATTGAACCATTCCGCGGAATGTAGTTGCATCGACAGGAACTTACAGTTGTATATGTTACTCACAGGCATTTCCGGGGCTGGCTGAAAGCTAATCAAATGCGATATTCAGCTGCAATTTTTTTAAAATTTCTGATATACATGGTGGCTTTCCATGGTGAAGTTCGAGAAATATGGTATATTAATGGTTGGATATACTGGAGAATAACGGGAAAATGGGAATGGAATCCAGTCGGAGTTTTTTTTTTACTCCTCGCAGATTCTTTGTCTTCCGTTGTCTCTGTGCAGAATCCACTCTATGATGTACAGACTCCACATAGAGAAGTTTACAGCCGAATCTATGAAGTAGGAGGTGCAAGGCTGAGGAGAGAAATGTGGAGACAATGAATTGTAGAAGGGAGAATATAGCGGAATGTCAGAATGATTAAAAAAACAGACAGACAGAAGGGGTCATTGTTTCGAGAGACAGAGGAACAGAGATCGTGCGACACAGAACAGGCATTAATCGTTGGCCTCTGTTACTGGTCATAACGTACAATTATCGACGTACAATACCTTCCCTTTATTGATCACAGTAGCAAGAGTGTAGCTGTGGGCTTGAACCGCATCGATTTCGTAGGTTGCGTGTTGCAATCACATCCATCACATTCTTGAGTTTTACATGTCAACAGAGAATCTGTGTGCCAATACTCATTGGTCAAAATGTTCTTTCCAGCTCCTTTGGATCACACGAAATGTGTTGCTGTCAGTTTTATTTATTAACAATATTTTATCGATGGCTAACACTGGAATGCCCATCGTTTTCACCCAGTGTGAGAGTTACAATATGAACTGTTCAACATGGGCAATAAGCACACAACCGCTTCTCTCTGCTTAGCCGCTTTTTTTAGTTAGTGGCAGAGTAGTGTTAATTACACATACTGATGTTTTATTTCTGAATTTTTGACACCAGTTTTATGCTTCTATCAATTAGGAGATTCCACCTCCTCCCGTTACACCTGAGTGGCAGTAGGTTCAGAAAGCAATATATCCCAGCCACAGCAAGTATTTCCTCTCACTGGACACAGTTAACGTGATCTTTATTCAACAGAAGGGAAAGGAAACCGCAGTCTGACGGCCCTCTCCGCATGAATGGTGCGACTGAATTTAACACAGTATTGGTAAAATACAATTGCGGATATTTATTTGGTCAAGTGCGCTATTTGTTAAATTTAATCGGCGGGGAGGACACTGCTGTGTGAAACAGAGTGGGGAATTACTGCAAGGCGTCCTGTGCATGAAATACAATTATCTTTTCTTACACTTTCATTAGTTTATTCTCATCTCCGAGAAGAGAACGTGTAAGATTTAGATCACAGCATACTGATGCAGAACAAGAGAATGGCATTCAGATATTCAAAAGCGTATCACTTCCTCTGTGTACATTTCGCCAATATTTCACACAATATGCGTCTGTATGTACTTACTGCAAGCACAGCAAATTGTAATGTTCGCGGAACTGCCACACAGAAGGAGTCTGATTTGATAGAATGACCGCAGAGTTGCACACGTTTAAGCTCCAAATGCGCCACTCTACTCACATGAGCTAATTGACTGTAAAGAAGGCCCTCAGTAATTTAGAGAAATACTCAGTTTTCCATCTGGCATGCACAATGTAACTTTGAGAATGATGTCATAATTCCTTCATTTCTATTGGGCAATATTCTTTTGGGCAGAATATACATTTTGTCAAAAGTTCCACTTTCCGTTGTTTCATCCGACTTCATTCAGAATCACAAAGTGTGTCATTGCAGAGACAGAGGCTCTGTAGCCAATCTTGTCTCCGCTGGCTCTATGGTATTATTTTATTGCTCTCTCCATATAACTCTGAACATTGCTCCTTCTCACATCAACATCGAATTCGCTTTTGTACCCATGGAATCTGACTCTTTGTCACTCTCAGATAGTGATATACGTACATGCGCCACTCACTCTGCGATCACATTGTTCCTCGTGTCATTTTTAATTATTTTCCCCATGACTTTCCATTTCTGCCGATTCGTTCTGGATGCTTTCCAGCGTTGGAGCATTTTCACGTTGTTATTTCGTCTGTCCAGACCGGTAATGACACGGAAAAGATCAAGCAGATTCAAACAGTGAAGGTTTGGAAAAGCGCAACTTATCAGGCAGCGTCAAGAGCAGGATAATCGACATTTTAGACTTTAGCTCTTCATCAGGAATGGTGGACTTGGAAGGGGACTGAGAGGTGAAAAGGACGGTTGATGGGGCTATAGTTAGAGTGGAGCGGGGATCTAGGAAGTCAATCAGTAGATGCCCATTGAGGGGAGACCGTGGTAGTTCGGAGTGGAGTGTGGAGAAGATGGGTGGGAAGGAAGATGCATAGGTAGCACAGTTCAAGAAGGCGGTGCTGAAATGGAGGGTTTTATCTGCATTGGGGAAGGGGAGGGGAGATGAGGAAACTGTCGAAGTTAATGTTGATGCCAAGTGGTTGGAGTGTCATAATGAGCAGGATGAGATGTTCTTCCTCTACTCTTCTAGTAGTTTGTATTTGATGGTGAAGGAAGGCCGGGACTTGCTTGCCCTTGGTGGAGTGTGAGCGGGAGATGAAGTGGTTAGCTCCAGGACGATGGA
This sequence comes from Chiloscyllium plagiosum, assembly GCF_037043375.1. NCBI lineage: Eukaryota > Metazoa > Chordata > Chondrichthyes > Orectolobiformes > Hemiscylliidae > Chiloscyllium > Chiloscyllium plagiosum. Next base: position 120,811 of record NW_028270209.1, on the reverse strand, counting down.
TTATTTGGTGCGTGTGTACCAGACATATTCTCTGCACGCCCTGCGTATTCGTGTCCTGTCTCCTCAAAGTCATGAACACAACGTCGAGAAAAATGGACACAATAGAAAAGGTGTTTGCTTTTGCAGGACAATCTCTGCCGGATGTAGAAGGTATCTATCCGGCGATGGACCGGCGTGAGGGGGTGGTGAAGTACTGGTTTTTCACCTCTTGCAGTGGTAATGGAAGACCAGCTTGCAGCCTTCTATTCTCCAGGACTTGTCCCAATTTTCCAATCTACTTTCACAGCTGACATGGTACATACAACATACTAGTCACGTTAATTGGTTCAGCGCTGTCGACAACCAATTCAATTCCCCAGTTACTTAAGTTTCACGTGCAGAACTAAGCACTACGGAGCTGGCAGATTCATTCAGATTCGGACTGACAAAGCGAACAATCTGAAACCCATGTTTTAATTTTCAAAATGCTTCCCTTTGTCGTGTTTCCTTCAATAGTCTCTATTCCCCATCCCGACTTCAGGCAGTCGGACCTCATTGAGAGTAGCTGCTTTTTGAGATAATCGATTGAACATTTTTGCGTAAGTGCAGACAGAGAAAATGAGGCCATCCGGAATTTGAACAGTATAGTTAAATCCCTGAATGCTCAAAAGTAAACGACACCCCTTGAGCAACGAGCCACAACCTGGTTGCACTCCCACACCGCCAGAGCAGACTTTTTCTCAGTGTAAATTCCATTCCACTTTACTCCAGGAATTCCAAACAGCAAAGTGTTTCCAGAATATCTGCTTCCCATTCTGTCTCCCTGCTCACTGACACTGCTGTTTGTCCTGGAACAAGAGACTGGACTGTCTCCACTGGCAGAAAATTAAAGCATTTTGTTTCTTCTTGCAAGCTGTGCTGGGAGGGTGCACAGCCCATTCGCTCTTCGGTTCAGTGTCATTCATTGCCCTGGAAGGAGTCAGTTACACGTCAGGAAATCAGCAATTTTTTTTCTTGACTTTGTCCGAACCTGAGAAGTAGAAAGATGCTGAGCTGGCGGGAAAGGAAGAAATGGACACTGGAGATTCTTCCTTCAGGTAAATAAAATGAGTCTTCTTGTGTACATCTAGTTTGATGTTCAGTATTCGTCTTCTAACAGCAGTCCTGCAGAAAGTCTAACTTAACATGAGCGTCCAGTTCTTTGCTGCAACCGGACAGCAGATAATATCTGAACCACACCTGTCGCAGATGAAGAGAATGCAAAAGAAGCACTCACTCACTGACTGTCATCGCTATGGCCCTGAGCTACGCCCGTGTTGACAGACCATCGCAGAAATGAGGGTTGAAAATGAACCATTGTTTGACCCTCTGTCCCAGAGAATGCGCAAGGGCCGGCATATACACCCGGCGTCATTGCCACGCAGACAGAAGGAAGGCAGTTCATCCATTCCACGGCGACTCTTTGTCACTTGTATCTCTCATATTTGATTTATAATCGGTTATATATGTCCTATCATTGAGGAAATGTGTCTGTGTGGTAATACTGTCTCCCACATGCTGATCTCTTGCCATTCGTGCCTGAACCAGCAATGGATAATGCGCTAGACGATACGTCAGGAGTGTGTAGGCTCGAGTCGTGCCTGGGGTGGGAGCAATGCATTTTTATCACATTTCCAAACCAATCGCCCTCGTTGCTCTGAAGCGGATCTGCAGAAAGCTACAGTCAATGTTCAATCTTCATCACAGGAGCAGAAGCTGAAATTGTCCCAGACGCTACTTGTAGGCACATTCCCTTTTCCATAACTCACTGACTCAATCACTGCGTTCTTTGGAATAGCGAGGAAATAAAATGAGTAGCCAAGTCGCAGCATTAAGAATCTATACCATCTCTTTGGGAAGTGGTTTCAGAGGAGTATGAAGAGTGAACTGTTCGACCGAGCAGGGATTACTGAGGAACTTTCCCCTTCTTCTACAGGATGGAAGATTGTCTCTGAAGTTTTCGATTACATTAATTGATCGGAGGTATTCAAAGGACTAGCGTGACAGGCGTTCCACTCTTGTTGTTGCCGCAATTTGGAGAAAAGTACATTACTGTTTCCATGGCTGGAAATCGAACCCAGATCACAGCAATGAAAATGCTGAATCCTGACCACTCGACCACCAAGTATGATTTCACAATTCGAGCTCATATCTGGCGTGAAAACTCTCAAGCGCCTTGTAACCACTCTTGTCAGAAACAACCGCTTGATTATCCTCATCCTATTTTCCATCATTTGGCCTTATATGGCTCAGCATCACAAAATCACATCGAAATACCAGGGAATATTATGTGGGTTTCTGCTTCTCCGACCCTTACACACAGTGAGATCCAGATTCAAACAACTGCTGGCTAATTAAGTTTTATTTCATAACTCCTCAACCCTTTCTGCCTTTTACCTTAAATCTATGTCCCGCGGTGATCGATCTGGAGGAAACCTTTCTTTCAGTCGACCCCTTCCAGATCTCTCATTATTTTGTATCTCAATCATGCCAAATCAAAATCTATTCTTCTGTAAAAAATATAACCCCAGTCTGTCCAATCTTTCTTCAGAACTCAAACTCTTCAACGAATCAATATCCTGTTGAATCTCTTCTGCATCGTTTCCAGTGCGGCCATATCCCTGCCGTAATGTGAATTGCAGAACTGCTCACTCTGACGAGAGCGGAATGAACAAATGGAATAAATTATTTAGAAAGCCACACGCAATGATATTTTGCAATAAATTCTCTTTTGCTTAACACTGTATTGTGTCCTAGTCGTGAGCCAAATGCTACAATAATTTCTGGTCTGTGTCAGTCGGAGTTGCTACATGACAATTATTCTCACAACTACTGCATCTCAATGGCTCGACTGGTTTGAAGTTCCCGACAGTAGGTGAGGGGCACCTTCACCCACCAACAGTAGCGCAGCATCAAAGACTGCAAGGCGCAATGTGATTGTTAAATTATGCAGTGCTTCAGTGAAATTGCAGGAGGGGCTTAATGGTTGGTTAGTGATCATAGAGGGAGAGAATTCGCCGAGGAAGAGTGAGTATGAATCCTGATATATGAAATGCTGTATGAGGAGAAAGCGTGTATTTGAATGCGCAAAACCATCGCCTCGAAGTGTATTTTCATGTAATATATAATTGATTCCTACCCATGTTTGTTAAGCATGCATTATCTGGCAGAAATCGGGAAAGCTGTCCTTTGCCATAACTCAGATTGGAACTGGACTTTCAGTGGCCACAACGTAAAGCATGGTCCCGGCGCCACAAGTAAAATCACTATGCAAATAGCCAATAGGGATCGTGACAGAGGATATGTCAGACAACAGGCACAACAGAAATAGTTGCCGAACAGTGACTGAGATGTGGGTACTCCGAGTGGGCTGCATGTTTAAGTTAGAGTTTGTTGAAGTCTAAGCTCGATAGATTTCTCTAAATCTTCCAAGATTTAGTGAATACTGCAGGATATTATTGAAATGCATTTCCTGAAAAGAATGTAGTTTTACATCGGTTATGTCACAAATTTGCTCAAAAGAGAAAGTAACCACAGCTGCGTAATATCAAGCAATCCCAGTCCACAGGCCCAGAATCAGAGAAACTGAGTGGTGCAGCCCCAAAAATCAAACTGTAAATGGAACGGGGAAGAGCACGCGGATATGGCACCAGTGATGTAATCGATGAGGGATAGGTGCTTCTCTGACAATACAGAGTCGCGTGAAATGCCGACGCTGGGAGCTCCAACCTCACCTGGAGCACCTTCTATTGTTGTGGAGCAGGGAGCATTGTAACATCAGGCTGAGAGTTTGAGCCTCATGTGGAACAACTTCCTTTGCCATGTAGGAGCAGGGATTATTGGAATATCAGGCTCTGATCTCAAAACTCACCTTTGCAGCTCACATTGGTATGGAGCAGGTAGCATTTGGAAATCAGGCTTGGAGATTCAAACACACCTGAAGCAACTTCTGTTGCCATGGAACAGGGAACATCTGGCTGAGGAAAAGGTTACTTAGCTATTTTAATCTGATGTGAAAACTTTTTCACAATTTGAAGATTGAGGGAATGTGTTTCCCAAGGTAAATGTCTCAGTTATAAAGATAAATCCTGGAAAGTTTCAACTCGTGGAAGTGTTCACTGGTTATCATTACACCCTCATAACGCCATGGATCAGATTCGATTCCAGGGTTGCGCGACTGCCTCTGTGGAGTTGGAACATTCTCGATGAATATGCGTGGATTTGCTCCGTGTGCTCTTGTTTCCTCCCACAATTCAAATATTGTCAGTTGTATTGGCCATGCTAAATTGCCAATAGTATTAAGTGCATTACTTCGAGGGTCATGGGTCTTCTGGTTTACTGCTTGAACGTCCGATGTGCACTTGATGGATCGAATGGTACGTTTCCACTCTGTAGGTAATCTCATCTTGCAGAGAGAAACGGAGGCAATGTCCTCTTTCTGTGACCTTTCTCATATGGGTGGACTCTGCACTGCATGCACTTTACAAATGCAAATTTAGCTCGTTTCATATTATTCAATTTCCTGCAAACTCGCACAGTTCGTTTAAATAGTCAGAATTGTTGTTGTTCTGTTCGCCGATCTGGGAATTTGTGTTGCCAATGTTTCGTCCCCTGTATAGGTGACATCCTCAGTGTCACCTAGACAGTGGACGAAACGTCTGCAACACAAATTCCCAGCTCGGCGAACAGAACCACAACAACGAGCACCCGAGCGACAAATCTTCTCACAAACTTTGAAGTAGTCAGAATCTCTGAATATTAATGGGAACATCCATTGTTGTGATTACACTTTAGTTTACCTCTAGTTATGGACGATAACACAGGAAACTGAAGTTGAAATTTATCAGATTAGCAGTGATCCCATTGAATGGTGGAACAGACAGACAGTGAGTGTCAGCTTCATGAGTGCATACCTGTTTCCTTTGTGAAACTCGCTGCGTCAAAAAGTGGGAACGATTGGCGTGAAGCAGTGATGGTGATTATCTTTGCTGATAGCTCAACTTGTGAACATGAACGCTGTTGTACATATCCGGGTTAACATCCTTAATCTTTCCGCCTGCATGCACAAAGCAACTGGATAAAACACCTAACTACGAATCAAGAGTTTGGAGATTCGAATCCTATCTCGCTCGACTGCAAGGCATATGGGCTTTCACAAACTTATGCAGAGTTACTCGGAAATGAGAGGAGGATTTCACTCCTGATAGGCAAGAGCAAGAATCTTTTCCATAAATGCCCCTGAAAATATCAAAATCAATCCCAGTTTCACCACAGCAGTGGAAGATAATTCACTGGCGAGGAATTGAAGCTGTGTAGCGGTCGTTAAAGCGCCAAATCCGAGCCAATAGACTCTGAAAGTTGACTGTTGAGCAGGGATGTACTGGTGGGTCGACAGCACTCAAGCTCCTCCACGTGGTCTTGTCAAAAACAACCTTTTGACGATCGTCATTCCATTTTCCATCACTTGGCCTTTTATGCCTTTACATCACAAGTTCACATCTGAATACTTTCGAGGGTTAGGTGGGTTTCTGCCGCTGCGGACCCTGTCAGTGCGTTCCAGATTCAAACACCCGCTTGTTGATAAATGATTTCTGGATATTTACTGCAAGTCAGGATCAAACATCACCCAGGGCTTTGACCGGGAAATGAACTCGGACCATGGTGCTGTAACCGTTCAGTCACAACCAATGCGTCAGTACAGATGGCAACTGTCATCTTCGCATTGTTTCATAATGAAAACGTCATCCCAGTTTTCCAACCCTGGGCTGTAGACTTTTATGGTCTGACATTCCCATTCTTTATGTTAATTACATTTCCCCCCTGCCCCGAACACTTTAATCTAAACGACACAAATAATGGCGTGAAGTTTGTGATGGGTAAGTTCTGTTAACGCCCCCTTGAGAAGTTGAACCGCATTTTCACCCACAGAGCAAAACATGAAAACTCGTTCCACTGAGTGTAATCAATGCACGATGACAAACCAACAACCTGTAATTAGGACAACACCCACTTGGCTTATATTGCCCCATGTTAGACTTCAAAAGCAGAGTTTGTTTACCGTAGCAAAAGGAAGCAACTGGTCACTCCCCTGTCCGTTTACCTCCACTATTAATTCCCTGTCACTCTGCAGTTTATGCTGACTGACCTGGCTCTTTCTGCTTCACTGGAACATTGCTAAAGCCAATTGTCTGATGTCCTTCTCAATGGTCTTCCTCAAATTCCTACAAAGACAGACAGGAATGTGCTATTTCAAGCGCATTTATACTTTACAAGACCAGTGTTCTAACCACTGAGCTGCAGAGCCAGTACATTACCATGTGAGAGAGAAGGTCTCATGCATGAGAAACTGCCAGCTAATAGATGAATTGTCAACCTGTATAACATAAAGCAAGTCAGTGTAACAAAACACAGACCGAAGAAGGGATCATGTCCAAACAGATGGGAGGATGTAATGGTAAATCACACTGTGTCCCGGGTGACATAAATAGATATCTTCCACCTTAGTAGGTCATCAGGATTCATAACTTTCAATGTCATGGTCTGTTAATTGTTACCAGTTATAGTAATCTATGGTAAATACTTACTGATCTTTAGAAGTAGCATGATGCTGTGAAACATTCAGAATCACTTCCCGACATGTTACATACGCAAATCAGCAGGTTTTGCCTGTTGTGTATTTGGTTCAAAACATGAACAGATGAGAGAACAGGAATGTGGAAGGCCGTTGGTGGTTTGTGAGAAGCGACCGTGTACTAACTGGAGCCTGGATCAATGTGAACCCTGAAGGCCAGTTATCCTGTTTACTCTGGTGTACTGACCACTCCGGATCAATCACCCAATTGACTCTTTTTTGTGTGTTGACATTTGCACGTCAAATGTTGGTTCAGTGCCCCGAGTGGATCCACACATTTTTAACTTGGCAAACTTTACCCAGATCATCTTTGCAGATTCAGACAAACAGAATTAATTTTAGAAGCAGAAAGAGACCATTCAATCCGAGTCTGTTCCGCCATTCAATGAGATCATGTCTGATTGGATAATTCTGAACTGCACAACTGTCCTTTTTCAAAACTCTTCATAACTTTTTTGATTAAAACCGTGTCTCTCTTAGCCTCAGATATACTTAATGAGCCAGACCCGACAGCACATGCTGTACATAATTCGGCTGGCACGCGAGAATGACAGAGCAATAGTGTGTATACTTGACAGATTGGAAAGAACAGACAGTCCGATTGGAGTAGGGGAAGGGCGAAGTCATGGTGAGAGAGACTGTAACAGGTAACCCTAAAAGAAAGGGAAGGAGTTGGAGTGGGTTCACAATCACACCATCGTTTTCTTATTCTCAGTTGCCAATCGCTTAATCCGAACGAGTAATATCCTTTCTCACACAGCAGGCCACTCTCTCTCCCAACTATTGCATAAATTCTGCCACCTCCTCCCTTCCCATCAGCTCTGAAACTTCCTATCTCTGCGTGGCTTCTTGATCCGCTGAGATTTCCAAATTTTTAAAAATTGTTTTCGGTACAGATTCTAGCATCTGCAGTAATCTGCTCTGAAATACTTTCTCATGCCTGTCTTAAATGTGCGAATCCCATTCTGATATGAGGCACTCTGTTCCTCGACTGCCCAAGAAGAGAACCAAGCTTTCTGCATGCAAGAAGGTAAATCTTCAACGAACGTGAATGTTTACATAAGGAGCTTTTTTTTCTTGCAGTACTGAGTCTGAGAAGGCCAAGACAATGGATAGCACTGCTGCCTCCCATTTAGTTTACGCACCGAAGTAAAACGCTCTTGCAGTGCTGCTCCCTTTGCTGTTCTTAATGTCAGGAATTCACGTTCATGTTCACAGTTTTTAGAAGAATGCTAAATCCGCATTCCTGTCTGGGAATCAAACCTAAGAAATAGCAGTGTGTGCTGATTCCCAAGAATCATAGCAGAAGCGAAGGTGCACGCAATGCTTGCAACTTTACTTCTTAACACGGCTGTTGACTATTTGTTCAGTTGCAAAATGATGGGGCATCAATAAGTTTTAGCAGCAATGGGAATGCTCCCTCGGTCCATTATATCAATGACAGTCATCTAACATCGCACTTCTGAACCTAGTTTTCAATAATTGACCTTGTGTGTTCTATCGCCTTTTAAATGCTCGTCTAAACAGTTATTCCATATCTTGAATATTTCAATAGAGCAAAAACAGCTCCTTTAATCGTTAACAGGAAGTGTTTTTGATTGTTGGAAAAAACACTCTAAGGTATCCTTCTAAAGATGTTTATGAAAACGAAACACTTTCTCGGAACAGATTGCCAGTTTTCCTGAGGACGTTACCAGTATGGGTTTAAATCCGTCAGTTTTCCAATAACGACTCACTTTCACAAAACGTCTGCTCATCTGTGGTGTGGTATCCCTCAGTGTCGATAACCACCAGTTATCCCTCTGTCTAATAACAATCCAGAACGACTATTTCACATCAGTTCCAATTTAACCAGTCAGTTTAAATTATGCCCCGATTTATTAAAACCCAATCGAAGAAGACTTAGAGTTTTCAATATTTGTTGTTAATGTTCAGTTTTAAAGTTACAGAATAAAATTGATATGCTATTCTTAAATTGTAGAATTTGGGTCACACTTTGTCAAAGATACATGAACACATTATGAGACGAGGTTAGAATTTCTGAGCGTTTGGTTTAGTTCGCAGAAAGTTTTACCACGGTGTCGTTACATAGGGATAGATTGCATTCGGTTTGGTCTGTCCGTGTTTCTAAAGAGAGACACAAATGGCACTGTCATTAATAGGAAGACAACGGCAGACAAACTGCAGAATTATTTTGCATGTATCCGCACACAGGGCTGATTCTTGGTGACATAGATGGGTATGCAATTGCTGGGATAAGACTGCCCCCACCTTTCGACAATGAAGGTCCCAGCCTATACTTTGGAAGTGGAACCGTAATCGAGGCCAACTGCTATTACACGAAATGCAGTGTGAAGCTGGAAATCGCTGACACCAAGTTTTTGGAAACCTCCACTTTTTTTAAACCTCAGACTGTCTTTTGCATTTAGACAGCATCTTCGGCTGTACACAAAGATATTTCTGAGTTGATACGGTTCATAGTCTAAAATTAGGGCCAGGCCATTCACGGTGCATATTCAGAAGCACTTTCACCCACAGAATTCGTCAGATGTTTGGAACTCCCTTTTACAAGTGGCAGCGGATTCAGCACGATTTGTTCACATTGAAGCTGAGATTTTATCGTCTCCAGCTGACGTTTGAAGGGATATGGGCCAGAGGCAGGGGAATGGATATTGGCCTCCGATCAGCCATGATTTCTTTAAATGTTGGAACGGCATCGAAGGGCTCAAGGTTCCTCAATCTTTACTGTCTCCTTATCATATATCTCAAAGATTCCACTGAACTTTTGATGAGGAAGCATTTGTGCCGTTGAATTAAATTCAGTGTATGGTTTTTAAAAGGTAACGTGGCCCTCACAAGAGATGTAATTATACCTTGTCTGTGTGTCCTCTTGCCAGTGTCAGGAGAATAAGAGTGTTTTAGTCTCAAGTCGGAAGTTTGACACCCACATTGCATAATGTTCCATTGAAAATTTGTGTTTTGAGCTGAAATTTGGCTTTTCATTCCATTGACAGTGTCATCATATTCGAAGCGAGCTGGAATACTGTTCTGCTTACTAATGCTTCAGTTGCTGGTTCAAAGTGCAAAAAGGAGCGAATGAGAGGCACGTTTGTAGATGTGTCTTAATGTTGACTGACCGGGAGCACTTTAAATTTGACCACTTATAATCACGCCTGACACCAATAAGTGACTCAATCACAGATTTAGAATGGTCAAATGTTACATGAATCAAATGCAACCCATCCAGATCAAAAAACACTCAAATGAGATGGATTGGATTCGTATATGACCTTCCTCCCAGTTGTGAGAATTGAGTGCACATGTGTGCGGTCACTGGTGTTCAGGCAGACAGGCTTTGGAGAAAGTTCACACTGTCCTCACTCATAACAAGCCAGACTGGAAATGAACTACTCTTCTCAAAGGCTGTCTCTGGCATGGAGCAGACGGTGGCGTCCAGCACAACGCGTATACAAGGTAATTCTTAAACATTGTCAATAATGTCCAGGCAGAAGTAAGAAATGATGTGGACTCTGGAAGATTCTACATAAATTCTCCCTCCCCCGAAGATCCACAGCATTGATATATCTGAATAGCGGGCGGCCATTTGGGCCTTCCAGCCTGTCTTTTCCTTTGATACAATGATTGATGATCATCATCCTCAATGCCTTACTCCCGCGTTCACAACAGCGAAGTGTAACCATGGCATTCATGCTGATACAGGTTTTAAAAAAATGTCCAGTTGTATCGACTCCACAAAAGCAGGACAAATACAACCCTTACTCCAGTCAATCAACGCCTAACCATCAGCAACAAAATGGAAGCGAATAATAACTGTGCTTTGTGGCTGTACTCAGTCATCAATAAGCAGCTCTCTGATGCTGTGTGTTTCAACAGAGGCACTTAGCATTTGTCCTCATTGCAGTATTGAAACAACATGGATAAAATACTGCAATCAAAAGGCAAGGTGAGACTGATTGCTCGTGACATTAAGGCTGACTAAGATATTGAAGAGCTTTTGCAAAACTGCAATCAATAGGAATCAAATAAAACCCTTGTTGCAACGAGGGCGTCGAACCCCTCGTTAATTAAAAGCAAACACACGGAAAACATGTCCTCACCTCCGAATCTATTTAAACATTAGTGAGTGACAAAGAATTTCTAATTTCCATTACATAAAGAAAAACAACATTTTATTTGACTCCTTTGCGACGACTAAACAATACAATGAACAAACTAAACATTCTTTCCTTTAACTGAACCGAATCGTATTAACATGCTGTTTCAATAACACAGTTGTTTAACATCATATCAACGTAATCTCAAGTCAACCCAGTTTGCATGTGCTCCCGTGTCTTCCACTTATATCTGTTCATCTCAATTGTTTCAACTTCTTTCATTTTTAAAATGTATGTTTTGCTGAAAAAAGGTACCTTTTGATACAGAGTGACTTCTAATTTCTTAGAGAGGAAAGTGTTAGTTCTCCAGGAATAGCTCTCACTGTAGTTTTCAAATGCTGGTTTTACATACACACCAATGATGCATTCAATTTGTATGATTTGATTAGATTCCAGATGCTAAAGCAAAACGAAAATTGAAATTTCATTAGCTTCTGGGATCCTGGATGTAACTTAATGTAATTAGTTAAATTTGAGTTGCTGTTGAAACAGCTAGCAAAATTCAGGTTTTCACCAACAAAAGTTACATCTATCTGTTTTGGAACAGCCTGTTCCCCAGCCCTTTCAGTCAGGGAGCAATGCGTGCACTGTTTGCTCTTTCAACATTCAGAAAATACACAATTTGAAAGTGAACACGTGTGCTTTCAATAATATAACACGCTCCACTGGGTGTAATCGTTCAGCATAAATGCTTACAAATTTTGAATGTCAATCAGCCCAAGCCCACCACATCACTGCATGGATTTCGCAGGTCATTGTCTTAATCCCAACCACTCTGACATGTTTCAATTAGTGTTATTCAATCATAAAATCAGAGTGGGATATTTGTCTCACAGAATCATTTAATCCCTGAAGCATGGAAACGGGCCAATCGACCGAACAATTCCACACCTACGTTCTAAATGCCATCCTACCTGGAATAATCCCTCACCCTCTTCCTGTAACACTGCATTTCCCAAAGCGAACGATCGGACCCAGTCTCCCCTGAAGAATTTAGCAATGATAAATCCACGTAACCTGCACGTCTTTGCGCCGTATAATGATCCCCTTACGGATATGGAGAGATTGTGCAAACGCCACACACACTATCACCCAAAGCTATAATTGAAGCAAAGGCCCTGGCCTGTGAGAAAGCAGTGGTGATCATTGCGCCAACATGCCCACACCTGACTGCATATTATTTAGCATCAGTTGAGACTTCTCAGTCAAACACGCATTCCTGTCCGGACAATGTGGAGAAAATCAGGCACTTCTATGAAGTTTGAAGAATTTGTTTTGCATATATTAGCTGGTGTAGATCAGGAAGAACATGGAACACATTTCGTTTCTGCAGGAATTTATTATCTTCATCGGAAGGAAGTCACAACGGGTATCATTCGATTATTAAGAAACAGTTAAACTCTTTGTAACAACTCCACAGTAAGCTGGAATTCAAACCAAAACTTTTGGTTGAGACTTTGACACACAATGAAGCACAGTTAAAACCAGGCACTCTGTTCACTTGCTTTTGTTTCAGTAGGTTGGATTTCACATCAAATCTCCTCCCACACTAGTGCAGGTGAACAGCCTCTCCCCACAGTGAGATGGCGGGTGCACAGAGAGTCCAATTAACCACTTTAATCCAGGCCCATTTTGGGAGCAAATGACGTTTCTCATCAGTGTCAACATATTGATGGGTCAACAGATTCTCGAGATTTTAAGCTACTTCCCACGTTCAGGGTATTTAAAAGACATTTCCGCTATGCAGACTTGCTGTTGTTACAACAGTGTAGTGGATCAAGTGAAATCTGTCCCACACTCGAAACAGACGAATGACCTCTCCCTCGTCTGACTGTATTTATGTTCTTACAAGGCAGAGTATCTGGTGAAGCCCTGCCCACACGTACAACACGTGTACAGTTTCTCCACACAGTGAATGATGCTTTTCCCTTTCATGTTCAAAAGCGAATCATATTCAGGCAACAATCAACTGGACAACACCATCAAATACCGAAATGATATTTGGTTTTAAGCCTTCGCACTGTAAATCTTCTTCTTCTAATGCCCGGTAAATTCATTGATAAAGGAAAAACAGAAGTAATTGAAAGTCCAGAAAGGAAAGATAATAAGATGTAAGAGCAGAAGTCGTCAATTCAACCTGTGCAGTCTGCTCTCACCATTCACTGAGATTACAGCTGACCTGATAATCCTCAGATTCACGTTCCTGCAATAGCACCTAGCCTTTGAATACCTTGGTGAGTAAAATCTGTTTCTCACAGTCTTAGAACATAGAACAATACAGCACTGAACAGGCCCTACGGCCCACAATGTTGTGCCAAATATTTGAGGAGAAAGTGAGGACTGCAGATGCTGGAGATCAGAGCTGAAAATGTGTTGCTGGAAAAGGGCAGCAGGTCAGGCAGCATCCAGGGAACAGGAGAATCGACGTTTCGGGCATAAGCCCTTCTTCAGGAAGGGTTTCCTGAAGAAGGGCTTATGCCCGAAACGTCGGTTATCCTGTTCCCTGGATGCTGCCTGACCTGCTGCGCTTTTCCAGCAACACATTTTGAGCTCTGTCAAATATTTGTCCTAGCTTAAGCACCTATCCATGTACCTATCCAATTGCCGCTTAAAGGTCACCAATGATTCTGACTCTACCACTCCCACAGGCAGCGCATTCCATGCCCCCACCACCCTCTGGGTAAAGAACCTACCCCTGACATTCCCCCCCCATACTTTCCACCCTTCACCTTAAATTTATGTCCCCTTGTAACACTCTGTTGTACCCGGGGAAAAAAGTCTCTGACTGTCTACTCTATCTATTCCCATGGTCATCTTATAAACCTCTATCAAGTAACCCCTCATCCTCCGCCTTTCCAATGAGAAAAGGCCTATCACTCTCAACCTATCCGCGTATGACATATTCTCCATTCCAGGCAACATCCTGGTAAATCTCCTCTCCACCCTCTCCAAAGCTTCCACATCTTTCCTAAAGTGAGGCGACCAGAACTGCACATATTACTCCAAATGAGGCTTTACCAAGGTCCTGTACAGCTGCAACATCACCTCACGACTCTTGAAGTCAATCCCTCTGCTAATGAACGCTAATACACCATAGGCCTTCTTACAAGCTCTATCCACCTGAGTGGCAACTTTCATAGAGCTATGAACATAGACCCCAAGATCCCTCTGTTCCTCCACCTTACTAAGAACCCTACCGTTAACCCTGTATTCCGCATTCTTATTTGTCCTTTCAAAATGGACAACCTGACACTTGACAGGGTTGAACTCCATCTGCCACTCCTCAGCCCAGCTCTGCATCATATCTAAGTGCCTTTGCAGCCGACAACAGCCCTCCTCACTATCCACAACTCCATCAATCTTCGTATCGTCTGCAAATTTACTGACCCACCCTTCGACACTTTCTTCCAAGTCATTAATAAAAATTACAAACAGCAGAGGACCCAGAACTGATCCCTGCGGAACTCCATTTGTAACTGGGATCCAGGTGGAATATTTACCATCTACCACCACTCTCTGACTTTGAGCGGTTAGCCATTTCTCTATCCAACTGGTCAAATTTCCCACTGTCCCATGCCTCCCGACTTTCCGCAAAAGCCTACAATGGGGAACCTTATCAAATGCCTTCCTAAAGTCCATGTGCACTACATCCACTGCTCTACACTCATCCACATGCTTAGTCACCTCCTCAAATAATTCAATAAGACTTGTAAGGCAAGATCTACCCCTCACAAATCCGTGCTGGATGTCCCTAATCAAGCAGTGTCTTTCCAGATACTCATAAATCCTATCCCTCAGTATCCTTTCCATTACTTTGCTGACCAACGAAGTAAGACTAATTGGCCTGTAATTCCCATTGACAGTGAAGACGAAAAGATAGTTGGCAACGGATCTGCAATTTCCTCTCTTGCTTCCCACATAATCCTAGAATATATCCCGTCAGGCCCGCGGGACTTGTCTGTCCTCAAGTTTTTCAAAATGCCCAACACATCTTCCTTCCTAACAAGTATCTCTTCTAACTTACCAGTCCGTTTCACACTCTCCTCTTCAACAATATGTTCCCTCTCATTTGTAAATACTGAAGAAAAGTACTTATTCAAGACCTCTCCTGTCTCTTCCGACTCAATACACAGTCTCCCACTACTGTCCTTGATCGGACCTACCCTCGTTCTCGTCATTCTCATGTTTCTTACATACACTTAAAAGGTTATCCTTGATCCTACCCGCCAAAGATTTTTCATGCCCTCGCTTAGCTCTCCTAATCCCTTTATTCAGATACTTCATTGTGATCCTGTATCCCTCCAACGCTCTGTCTGAACCTTGTTTCCTCAGCCTTATGTAAGCCTCCTTCTTCCTCTTTACTAGATATTCAACCTCCCTAGTCAACCAAGGTTCCCTCACACGACCATTTCTTTCCTGCCTGACAGGTACATACATATCAAGGACACGTCGTATCTGTTCCTTGAAAAAATTCCACCTTTCAACGACATCCTTCCTTGACATCCTATGCTCCCAATTTATGCTCCTCAGATCCTGTCTTGCAGCAACGTATTTACCCTTTCCCCAATTGTAAAACCTACCCTGTTGCATGCACCTCTCTCTCTCAGTCACAGAATTGTGGTCACCCATCACCAAAATGCTCACCCACTAACATGTCCATCACTTGTCCTGGTTCTTTACCGAGTACCAAATCCAGTATGGACAATCTACATACTGAGTTAGAAAAGCTTCCTGGACGCACTGCACAAACACCTCCCCGTCCAATCTACTTGATCTAAAGAGCTTCCAATCAATATTTGGGAAGTTGAAATCGCGCATGATTACTACCCTGCGGCTTCTGCACCTTTCCAAAATATGTTTCCCAATCTGTTTCTCCACATCTCTGCTGCTATTGGCGGGCCTATAGTAAACACCCAACAAGGTGACTGCTCCTTTTCTATTTCTGACTTCATCCTATAGTACCTCCAATGCAGACCCCCCTCGAACTGCCTTTCTGCAGCCATTATACCATTTCTAAATAGCAACTCCACACCCCCACCTTTTTTACCACCCTCCCTAACCTCAGTGTAATCTTGGATACACTGAGCTTCCAATTTCTAGAGCGGCCTGCAATAAATACTTTCACATATTCAGTCGGATCGAAGAGAAAGAAATTCCTCCACATCTTTCTTAAATAGGTTACTACTTACTCTGAGATTATGTTATCTGGTCTTCGATGCTCAGACAAGGCGAATCATTCTCTCCTAAATTATCCTATCATGTCCCTCATAATCTAATGTATCCCAGTAAAGTCTTGTTACATTATTCTACACTCCAATGAGTCGAGGGGCAATGCTCTCAGTTTAATCTCCCGAGAATATTCTCCCATATCCAGGATGATTTGTGTTAAATTTCCCTGAACAGCTATTCCTAAAATAGGGGGACTAAATTTGTTCACATTAATCCAGCTCTGAGCTGACTAATGCCATGTGTATTTTGAAAAATACATATGTCCCCATTCCGTTTAAATAAAATTCAACAAAATTATTTGACTTCCCGATTACCTCCTGAAACTGGATGCTAGCTTTTCATATTTCATGTACAAGGAAGCGAGGTGCTCTGTATGCTGATGTTTTGTGCTGTGTATTTGCCCACTTAATATTTATATCTGCAAAAACGCATAAACCTCTTTTTTTTGCATGTTATATGCTGCTACGTTTTTGTCCACTTGTTTATCCTGATTCTGTCCGTCCAGAATGTTGCTGTGCCACCCTCATTACTTGCATCCATATCTATTTCGTGTCATCTCCAAACTGAGCAACAGTACATTAACTTACGTTTTACAGGTGATTAGTACATGTTATCAACAGCTGTGGCACCAATATTGTTGTCTCCGGGAATCTGCAAGTTACAATTTACCGTCATGAAAATGCTCTCATTACCTCACCTCTCAATTCATTCCCCAATCCTCGACTAATACATACCCCCAACTGTGTGGGTTCATGCTTCTCTGCTTGTGAAGTGCTATCGTAAAAAACACGGTTCTGAATAATTTTAGAAATTCAGATATATTCCATTTACTGCATTCCCCTTTATGTATTGTGATTGTTACGATCTGAAAATACTTGTAAACATGTTAGGTCTGATTTCGTCTTCACAAAGCCGTGCGGAATCCACTTTATTCTGTAATTCATTTCTAATGCTCTGTTATTCCAACTTTAATAACAGACTAACATGTTCACAATAACACATATGCTGTGAACCTGAGTTGAATTTGTCAGGCTGGACACTCACAAGACGTGACCATGGTTGAATAAAGGTGTTGAGGAACTAATCAAAACCAAAGAGTATCCTATATCTGACAGAGAACTGGGTTCAAGTGAATTTCTTGTAGGGACTTCAATAAAGTGCAACCAGGAAGGAAAGAGGGGATATGAAATCATTTCATCTGCCAGGGCTGAAGATAATCCAAAGAGAGTCTGTAAGTACATATCTGGCAAGAGAACAAGGCGAGAAATATTACCTGAAAGATAAAGGAGGTTGATATTGCTTTTGAGTTCAGCAGATGGACGAGGCATTAAACTAATCTTTCACATCATTTTTTATTGGGGATACAGCGAGAACAAATGTTCACTCTCCATATGTGAAGAGGTCGATATCTTTTCCGAAACTATTCGACCATGCATCAATAATTTGAGATTCGGTGATGTTTCTAGCGGCTGGATTGCATTCGCCTCTGTGTGGCCTCATGCAACAAAGAGTCGACATGTTCTCAGGACTGGAATTTTAATATAACGAGGAGAAACTGTGTAGGCTTTGCCTTGTCGTACTGCAGCATCTGAGGTCGAAGATGACTTTATAGAGATTCATAAAATCAAGAGTGCTCTCGATAAGGCGAATAGCAAAGTTCCTTTTCCCTTGGATCTGGGAGTCCAGACCTCGTAAGATTTACACCGAATGACAAGACATCCTTTTCACAAAGAGGATGGCTTGCACATGGAATCAACTGCTAGAGCAACTGGTGCGTAGAGGTACTGTTATATTATTTTATAAGACATTTGGACGATTAGACGAAGAGAAAGTGTTTCGAGGGATTCAATCAAGGTGGAACGGCTCAGTTTGGGAAGTCTGTTCGCTAAGGATATGTTAGACTTAAGGAGGCTACAGAAATCATGGAAATACATACTGATAAACATTTCATATTACAGGAAAATAATTGCTGGACTTCTCAGAAAATGTAAAAGGCGTATAAAACTCCACACCCTGGACTGGTGTATTGTTATGAACGTGGTGTGAAAAAAAGAGTTGAAAAGCTTGCAAGGACACAGAACAAACTGTTCTGACCAAGGGAACAATGTGACATTTGTTCGAAACAGCCAGCAGAGCTGGATTGCCATCAGCTTAAATTATGAATCAAGATCCGAAATCAAAATCAGGTGTGATCTTCACGTTTTGATAATATTAAAGCCACTGAAATAATCCGATGTTTTGTGGTATAAATCAGGACATTTTCAACAGCTAGGACTGCGTCAGAGACGTCCAGCTCAAGAGATGCTACAAATGCACCTTCCTGGAAATTTGTTTGCATGACAGAACAGCGAGGATAACCTGGAGAGAATCTTCCCAGAAAAATCCACAAAATGAGACTTGAATAATCTGAGTGGTTTTGAACCATGATTACTTTTTAAATCATTATTGGGAATCTTTTAGAATCGGAATATAATTGCGGAGTGGAAGGAAAAGATGGGTTTAAGAGAAATTAGTTGTAAATAGTTGTTAGTTTTCATACTCTGTTAGACATAAAGAAAAAAGTTGATATTTTCCCTTTAAATCGTGACCTTTGCGAAACGTTTTGACTATCGAATTTTCACAGATTACAGCACGGGGTAAATATTTTTCTGTGTTGCTGGTTTCAATTAGCATCGAGGTTTACCCTGTGTTTGTACTGAATCCCAAAGCATTGTGGGAGGTAAGCGCGGAAATTGAAAGACTCCTTGCTGAAATAATTTTGTCATCACTAAATATGGGTGTGATTTAAAATGACTGGACATTGACGAACCTTGTTGAAGAATGGATACAGGGAAAAGACTGGAATCTCCAGGCTTGTGAGTTTGAAATTGATGGTTCGCAAGTTTTTTGAGGTGGTTTTGGAAGATAGCATTTTCAGAGTCCAAGAAATATAGGGGATCATTAGCATAGTTTAGTGAGATGGAAACTGGGTCTAACAAAATTGTGAGGTTTTGATCAAGTAGGTAAGAGGATTGATGAGGCAAGAACAAATATCTTTGCTTACTTAGGCTTTAGGAAAGCGTTTAACTAGATTCAACATGGAAGACTAACGAGTAAAGTTAGATCAGATGTGGTTCACAGTGAATTTGCAAATTGGATACAAAATTCAATTAACAACAAGAGAAAGGGTGAGGTTTTAGTGTGTTGTTTATCAGACTGGAGGCTTGTGACCGGCAGTGTTCCACAGGGATCAGTGATGGCTCCTTTATTTGTGACTGATGTAAATGTTTTGGATGACAATATGGAAGGCAGGGATCATCAGTTTGTGGTTGACACCAACATGAGCGACATGCATTTCACGAGATGACAGCATAAGTCTTTGTGTGTACACGAAGAACATTTAAAAAGGCTTTTGGACAAATATATGGATAGCAAAGGATTAGAATGATATGGTCCAAGTGCAGAGAAATGCGGTTAATGTGGACCGGCATTATGATCAGTATGTACCAGTTTGCACCAAACGACCTGTTTCTGTGCTGAGGGACGCTACAACTCTCCATGGTGGTACAGTCGACAGAGAAGAAGGTTATCTGAGGTTATAGAAGATTAAAAGAGACATTGATCATTCGGGTATATGATTAAATGAATGGTAAAGAGAAATTATCTTGAACAAATTTAACGTACCGCAGTTTGAATTATAAAGGGATGTAGTACGTGTACAATTACAAGTATTGCTTTGAATAGTCCTACGCAATAGACACATGAATAGGTCACGGAATGGACTTTGGAAGTCGGGTCACATATCGTCAGCTTCGTTAAAATGCTGTTAGAACGCTTTCATGCGTTGCTCAGTGTTGAAGTTGGGACGTTATCCTGAGGTTGTACAGGATGTTGGCGAGGCATCTTCTGTAGTATTGTGTCTATGTTCTGGTTTCCAAGTCAGACAAAAAAGAATATTAAGCTGGACAGAGTTAAGAAGAGATTTACCAGTATGTTGTTAGGAATGAAGGGATTGAGCTGTAAGGGGAGGCTGGATAGGCTGGGACTTCTTTCAAAGGTGCACAGGAGGTTGACGTTTACCGTATAAATGTTTTTTTAAAATCCTGAGGGGTACAGATTAGCTTAACTGCAACGGTGCTTTCCTTCTTTGGGGTATTTCAGGACTAGTGGGCGTATTTTTAAGGTGTGAGGACAAAAGTGAAAAAAGACATGAGGTTCACTTTGTTTTACTTTACACGGTATGTTTCCTGTGCAAAGTTCTAGAGGAAGTAGGAATGTGGAGAAAGTTACAACATTTAAAAGACACTTAGATAAGTGCATGAATAGGACATGTTAAGAGAGATATGGGCCCAATACACGTAGTTGGTACTACGTTAGTTTCGGTAAATGGTAGCATGGACTGTTTGGAACAGCGGTCTGTTTCAATGATGTCTGAGTCAATGACTCAGTTTATTTGAAATTTACAGAGTGCTGAGAGGCCTGTGCAGAACCAATGTGGCAAAGATGTTTCACCCACTATGACACACTAGAACCCGAGGGCACAGAGACAAAGTGAAGCGATAACAATTTGGAAATGAGACGTGGAGGAATATCATCAGTCAGAGAGTGGTGATTCTTTGGAGATAGTTGCTGTAGAGGGCTGCGTGCGCCAATTCAGTGAGCAAATGTGTGGCACGGTGGTTCATTGGTTCACACGGCTGCCTCATAGCACCCGGGTCCCAGGTCTGATTCCAGCCTCGGGCGACTGTCTGTGTGGAGTTTACACGTTCTCCCTATGTCTGCATGCGTTTCGTCCGTGTACTCCGGTACCCCCCACAATCTAAGAGATATGCACATAACGTGAATTGGCCATGCTAAATTGTCCATAATGTTAAGTGCCTTAGGCAGGGGTAAACATAGGGTTGGGATGGGTTGATCTTCGGAGGGTTGTCGGGAATATGTTGGTCCGAAGGGCCTGTTTTCATCCTGCAGGGAATCTAAAATAATCATTTCAATTCAGATTAAAATAGCTCAGGATCTTTTCCCACGACCAATCCCCTCTGCGGCATGTCAACAGAAGTTTCACTGAGCGAGTTTGGAGCTCCCAGCCTCGGCGTTTCACGCGCCTCTCTACCTTCACAGTAGGACTGCATGCTCATGGAGTTTGTCACTGGCAGACAAAGTAGATATCCACTCGTTCATTCCATTCTCACTTTCCAATCGGATCTTCGCCACTGCATACACAGTTTCACTGAGTCCAGACCTGGGAACCGGTGTGATGTGAGTGTGCAATAATAGTTTCTTCCTTGTCTCAAGGCACTGGTACAGTTACGATGTGAAACTTCATGTTTATTGAAACCGATATTTCAACAATATTTGTGAACTCTCGACGGTACATTTCATCTTTTATTGAAACCTATCGAATTCAGTCTTCAATATCCTCAAAGATGGAATCTCCACAGCCACTGGGGACATTGAAGGTGACGATTCAAGCCAATCTCAGTCGGCTTTCCGGTTGTGCATGTGATGCGGTTCCTCGACTGTCTCTGCCATTGCATTAAATGCTTTTTGTATTGTGGTTTTTCATGTAATCGAATGATGGTTCGTCCTCTGCGTTGTGGTCAAGCTACCTCCATTCAAATCCGAGTATCTGTAATGAGCATTTGTTCCATGTTACTCCACATAACCTGTGCAAAACAAACGCACAAAGGACACAATCCATTTTAAGATGAAAATACTCACTCAGGTGTTGGTTTTAATGTTTCAAGCCGCCACTCTCAGCACCCAATCTCGGAGATTTTTCTCCTTTTATCAATCACTATTCCCCCTTTCCATCCCTCCTCCCATGTCACTGGGGCATTGGAAAAATTAACATTCACTTTTGCATTGACACCGTTAGGTCTGTGCTGTAGCTGTCACTCTTGTTAGGTGAACGTGACCCAATATCACCATCAGGACCATTAAGCCGCTTAATGCTATCAGACAATGTGGTTGGGTTTTGAATCCTCATGAAAAGTATTTTATTTGCATGGATCAGAGATTATTGGAGCATTGGGTTCATGAAAAGGGCACAGAACAGTTTCGATTGAATTACTTTATTGGAAAAGGCCAATGTCTCTGGTCTCGCCACATTTATTTCAAGTCATCATTTGTCTCTCGCGAGAGTATTGTGTATAATTTTGCAATTCACATTATAGCAGTGATATGACAACTGTGGAAACGATGCAGAAGTGATTTGCCAATATATTATCTGGATTGAAGAACTTCAACTATTAAAGAGTTTAGACAGAAGGGCGTTGTGTTTCTGAAAGCAGGGGAAATTAAGATGAGACAGTATTGAGATGTACGAAATGATGAGCGGTATGGATTATGTACACTTAACATTTGATGGAGGGATCAATCACCAAGAAGCCATAGATTTAAGATAAGAGTAAAAAGATTTGGGTAGCTGCATATAAAAAACGTTATCAGACAACGAGTGGTTGGAATCTGGAACTCACTGTCTCTAAATGTTGGAGCGGCAGAAATTCTCAGAAAATTCAGAGATATTCAGATGTGAATTTGTAATGCTAAAAGCACGAAACGTCAAACGATGACAAATTGGATGAGGATAATCAAGCAGTTATTTTGACAAGAGCACGCACAAGTAGCTTGCAAGAGCAGTTCGCTCTGACGTCCACTGGAGTATGGCGTTTCGTATCCTCAGCTGTCATGTGGGATGCAAGGGTTCATTTTCCGCTGGAGCGGCCCTGTCTGTTTCAGGGTTTCAAGGTTTGTGTAAAGATTTGTAGTTCCAGTGAAGTTTGCAGATGGTGTGTGGATGTTCAAAGACGTGTTGGGAAGTTGGTTTGCAGCAGTTTCCTGCTCTTTCTCGGTGACATCCTCAAGGCTGATGAGACTCTTATGAAGCTCTGCTGTCCTGTAACGTTTCGAATTTGTGTGATTTCCTTCCCACTGCTTTCAGTTGCTGCTTCTTGTCGTTCATTGCAGGTCCCGATATGTTACGTCCCAGGTCAACATATTCTTTGATGGAGTCATTGGATGAGTCTCGTCATTCTAGAAAATCTCTAGCTGCCCACTATTGTCCAATTATTGTTGTGTTGTTCTGGTCGAATTTGTTGACCTCGTCATGTCTGTGCTTTGCCACTCTGTACAACTGATTGCGGTGTTTACTGGATCCTCCAGAAATGCTTTGCAACAATAGATATTCCCGCAAGTTCGTTGCAGACAAACAACGTTAGAACGGCATGCAAGACCCAACACATCAAGCAAAAACGTCTCGGAACGGAGAGCATTTGACTACTCGGATTTATGAGAGAATATAAACCGAAAGCCACATTTAGACAACAACTCACCAGAACAATGGACCCAATACCCATCATGTACGATACAAATGTGGTCAAACAATGTTGCACGTAGTGAGAGCAGGGAACATTGTACAGGACAGACAATTCAGGACACGCATTCATGAAGATCTACTTGACACTAAACACCACTGCCAGATGTCCTCAATAGGTTGACTCATTACACTGAGAGTTGCTGATTCTGCGGTTGTAAGTTTGGATTGTATGACATTCTGCAGCAATGGAGACGGTGTTGCTGGAAAAGTACAGCAGGTTAGGCAGCATCCAAGAAACAGGAGAATGGACGTTTCTGGCATGCGCAAGTCATCAGGCACATGCCCAAAACATCGATTCTCCTGCTCCTCAGATGCTGTCTGACCTGCTGTGTTTTCCAGCACCGCACTCTAGACTCTGATGTCCAGTATGTAAAGTCCTCATTTTCTCCTCCGTTTGCAGCAGTTGTTGGTTCCTTGAGTGAGGGATCAGTTGATATAACCAATGTAAACTTCGATTGCTGATTGAGAAATATAACCAGGTCCGGAGCTCAAAAGAGTGTTTCTGTTGTTTCTCAGGTGCCGTTCCTGGCACGGCCTCTGGCAATGTAATTATTGTGAGTTTCCTGCCTGTTCAATGTGTGTTTCTGTGATCACACAGTTGCCAGGACTCTGGGGAGCGTCTGCAGTTATCTGCGCTCGCAGCCTCGATGCAATTGATGCGGTTTGGGTGGTTCTTGATTTGTGCAACAGGAGCACAGTGATGGATCAATTGATATTGCAAGAAGGCAGACAGGCGTGGAAAATGTCGAGGTTCTGGTGATATTTACAGAGTGTTTAGAGATTACCTAGATTCAGGAGAAAAGAATGTTGAATTCTTACGAGTCGTGTTGAAGAACTGTCTGGGAAACAAGTCACCAGCGGTGTGGTTTACAAGCGCACTCACAGACCTGATTTTCACTCCCCAGCTCCCCCAATTCCCACTTCCAGCTCCATTATAAACAAATTTTAGAGAGCCATAAGCATCAAAGTTGTCCATTGGAACGACTCAATTCTTTCCTTTGTTTTCGATTAGGCTATTTGTTTCAGGGGTTTTTACTTTCCTTGGAAACCATCTCTTTCATTGTGAGCATTCGGAAAGGGAGTCATCCATCTTGTTAGGGAAAGAATATGATACTAAACATGTTTGTGTCAGGCATGAGATTCCTCTGTCTCACACGTTTCTTCTACTTTCTCTCGGTTTTAATAGTGTTCTTTCTTTTGACTTCTCCGACCAAAGTGCATGACCTCATAATGCCAACATGAAACTGCATCTGACAAGTTATTCCCCATTCATCCAACCTATCTATATGCCTGTGCGAAATGCCACGTTCTCAACATAATATGCGCTCCCACGAGTGTGAATTGTCAGCACATTTGTGCACATTTCACTCTGCCACTCGCTCCATGCTATTAATAGAGAGATAATTGAAGGCTTAAATATACTGAGTCTTGCCAGACATCTGCTGTAAATAATTGTACATATTTGCTACCGTCTTAACGTGAGAACATCCTCCTCATCTGTGTCTTAGTGGGTAACACCTTCCCCTGAGATTAGAACCTCCAGTTCTGCACTATTCTGGATATAGTCCAGAGAGGAACAAACGCTTAAAGTAAAGCATAATCTCACTGGCGTCTCCAGGGCCAGTTCTGAGTGCTCTTTTTTGACCTCTGGTTGAACAAACTGCCCTGATTAGCACTTTAGTTTTGACAATGACACACCTACTTCAAAGTTACTTCAGTGCCTGTGATTGAAGTGGTGCTGAAAGGCGCTGTAAAAGTCCAAGAACATCTTTGTTACTCGACCATTTGCGTATTGTTAATCTCTCTGCTATTGGAAATGGATCCTTCCCATCCACCCTATCTCTCATCAATGTGAGTTATCCCTGCAAATCCAGAAAATCCGTCTCAACAACTTGACATTTTCTCAGGTCTGCTCAATTGTTGACATGCAGGAAACTTGTGTTCTGAACGTGAAACGGATCTGACTCAAAGCGTGAGCTCTGTTCCTCTATCCACAGATAATAATAAACACATGGTGTATAAGTAGGTTTTACTGAGTTTATTTGATACAAGTTGTGTTTTCCATTAAACGTTTTCACTCCTCGTCCTTTGGTCAGTTGCCCTGGTCAGGGGCAGCAGTTCCTCCTGACATCAACGCGCCCATCCGCACCGCTTTCGCCCGCATCATTATAAACATTCCCAAGAAATCTCCCATTAAACGTCTTTGCTCCAAACAAAACATTCCCAGAGTCGGGAATCTCACCACAAAGTGAGATTTATTTATCTCTGGACATAGTGCAAAGCAGAGGGTTGTGAAGAGATTCTTGGAAAGTGTTGCCAATTGGCAGGTGGGGAAACTGTCAAGAAGCAAAGCAGAAATCCGCGTCTCGAGTTTTTTGAATGTTTATATATTCCTTGGGAAGGGGATCCAGAGGCGAATGAACGATGAACTGTTCGACTGAGCAGAGACAGGTTAGAAATCTTTCCGTGCTTGTGGAGGCCAGTGCTTTGACTCTGATGCTCTCCGGACATGAACTGAACTGTGACATTGAAAAGATTCTCGTTCCTGCACGTCAGGACGTCAAATCTCATTTCAGCTCCTGGACAATGAGAAAACACGGTCACAGACAAGACACTGAAAGGCTGGAAGAGACACGGTCCCGGTTGGAGAACTGGTTCCTGGAGTCATGGTTGTGTCTTTCGAGGGTGGAAGCAGACTATTCCCATGTTTTCAGAAAAAATTTCCAAGGATTTATTTTCGAAAGGTAAAGCTAATTAAGGAGCATTTTCCATGGGGGAGGAATAGACTAAAGCTTGCATTCGGAGATCATTGATGCCGTTGGCTCATCAGTCTATGTGGCGATGTTAGTCAGTGCGTTCGGCTCTTCCCTAACAGGTGCTGTTCTCCCATGACCCAGGAAGGGAGTGACAATCACAACATCCTTTTTTCTTCAGCTGCACAGTTCCGGGGTTTTACCGTGGTTAGGAATATGTTCGTCATGAGGCACGAAGGGAGTAGGTCCCTGTTGTAGGAGAACTGGTTCCCGGTGACATGACTGCGTCGGCAAGGCATGGGAGCAGACTGTTCCCAGTTTCCACAACGAAAGCCCCAGAATTCATTTTGGAAACATCAAACCAATCGAGGGCAATTGTCATTCTATGAAGGGCAGGCGAACTCTTGAATTCGCTAAAAGTCTTCTTTATGAGATCCTGCAAGGGGCTTGCTACAAGGAACTCCCCAGTCTCTGTGGAGCAATTAATTCTATAGTTCGGCTGTTAACCGATAGGGTGTTCCCATGCATGGAGCAGTCTCTGTTCTTATCCATCCAAATCCTTTGCTGTGCAGTTTCGTGTTTTTAGTAGGTTCGGGAATATGCCCCCAATCGGAAAAGATATCCAGTGAGGAACGACAAATGTGTTTCGTTATTGTTTAATGGCTAGTAAAGTGTTGCGGATGCTGGGAATCTCTGACAAAAAAACAAAAATTGCTCAAGGAACTCGGCAGGAATTGAAGACCCTGTGAGAAAAACAGAGTTCTGAAAAACTCCTGAAGGAGCTCTGAATCGTTGTCTCTGTTTCTCTATCTCCAGATGCTGCCAGACATGCTTAGTTTCTCCTGCAATCTCTGTCTTTGCTTTTAAATGAATGATAATTTGAAATATCGAGATTGATGACACAGACCAAACATATCCTGACATTTTACCCTGTCGAAGCTGTCGTGATTCAATTCAAACAAACCTAACAATGATTGCCTGTCCCTCAGCTCCACAGGAAGGGAGAACTTGAAACCTGTTTAATAGCGTAATTGGCAGGTGTGGCCAAGTGATTGAGGCGATGGGCGTTAAATCCACTGTGAGTTCCTCATGCAGTTAAGCATTTTGCTGACTGTGATTGAGAGTCGAGAGTGAACGAGAAGTGTGTTTGCTCTCTGCTTTTTTGTTTGAAATTCAAATTGCAGGATGAAGTAAAATGCATATAACCCAGATTAGGAAGCTTGGGAAACTGCAACCAACTGCCTGTCATGATTGAAAAGGCAGAAACCTCAAAAGCATGAAAGACCCATATAGTCGAACACTTACAGTGCTGAATTCGTTTGAGCCTTTGAGCAAGGTGCTGCCAAATGAGGTAAGAACGGTTCAGGGGATTGTATTGGAATGTGCAGACTTAGTGGGCCAAAGGGCATTTTCTGTGCTCGACGCATCCATGGCCAGCTGAGAAAAACTCAGTTTGTGAAGGAACAGGACATTGTTTGCAAAATGCCCCTCGGCGAGGAAGGGGTTGAAACTACTTCCTGTCAGTCACGGTATTCATTGGAAGATTTTAATTTGGTAATATCTGGTATGGTGCCCATTGGTGGAATCAGTCTATACGATAATCAGGACACGAAACAGTGGTGCCTTATTGCCCTGCCGTGAGCAAGCCATCGCAGCTTACATTCCCTGATTCTGCTTTTGAAATAAAGATCACTTTCTCAATGTGTCTGTATTTGTATCAAACAGCTCATTGCTCTCGGGACTAGAC
This sequence comes from Chiloscyllium plagiosum, assembly GCF_037043375.1. NCBI lineage: Eukaryota > Metazoa > Chordata > Chondrichthyes > Orectolobiformes > Hemiscylliidae > Chiloscyllium > Chiloscyllium plagiosum. Next base: position 92,901 of record NW_028270209.1, on the reverse strand, counting down.
ATGAAGAGGAATCTGGAGGTGTGACAGGGACAGAAACAGAACGAGACGAGACGAGACGTGAAAGTGTCTAGAGTTTGCCGTGTGTCCGTAGTTTTAGTGAGGAATGTTTGCTAGGCGCTATCCTCTCAGATCCCAGGAGCAAGATGCCTTGATTTGGTGGGATTTGTGTTACTGGAAGTTACACATGCGAAGCGTGTGGGACTATTTCAGCTCAGTATCCACTTCATATCGCAGCTCACAGCAACGGTTCACATTTTTTGGAGAAGTGGCTTGTATTCCACATAAAGCCGCCTTTCACCAGAGAAACTTGCGGACGTCAAGCACATGGAGTGCGCATAATGATGAAGACTCTGTCACTATCGGGGAATGTCTCTGCGTGTCTGCCTCTGTGTGTGAACATGAGAATACGTTCCTCAAAGGTGTTGCAACCCAATCAACCGTCAGTACCATTGTTGTGTCATTTAAGCTCACAGAGCGAATCTCATTGACATTTTCCCTGGAAAGTCAGAACACTCAAAGTTATGGGGCAAATGCTGCAAACTGGGACGAGAATAGATGGACGTCTGATAACCTGCTCTGTACGATGGACGGATGGTCCTCCACTGTCTCGCGCCAACGCCACTCTCCCAAGCTTTAAAAACTCGAGGGATTGACCTGATGAGAAAATCTCTTCACAATCTTCCATTACCTTTTTATTGTCCCTTTTTCCGACAAATTTTGCAAATTACTTACCATGCTTTTTATATTCTCACCTAAATCATTTATTTAAATGAAAAAAATGAATTGTGGCTCAGCATCGATCCTTGTGGGACACCATCGGTAATAGTCCTCCAGTCTGAAAGCTACTTTCCACGGCTATCCCCAGCCTCCTGCTGTTAATCTAATTTTATATCGAATTGGAAATCTCACCGACCTCTCTGTGATTTCACTTTTTTGAATCAGGCAAACATGTGGAACCTTGAAAAAGATTTTATTAAAGTTCAAGTGAACAATATCTACCACTTTGTCCGGATCAATCATATCAGTTATGCTCTCGAAAACTCAGCCATGTTTGTGAGATCCAACTTCCCTCGCGCAAAAACATTCAGGTTATTCCCATTTATTCCTTGTATTTCCAAATGCATTTAAATCCTATCGTTTATAATTGCATCCAACAACTTACTTAAGACCCCTGTCAGAAACACAGGTCTATCGTTTCCAGGATTCTCCATGTAACCCTTTCTTAACAAATGCACAAAATTAGCTACTCCCCATTTTTTCGGCGCCTCACTCATAGTAATAGCTTACACAATTATTTCTACGAAAGGCCCAACAGTTTCATTCCCTAACTTGCCAAAATGTTCCGGGATACATGAGATCAAATCGCAGAGAAATATCCATCTTCATATTTTCCAAGTCCTCCAGCACTTGCCCTTTACAATGGAAACGACTTTATAAACATCAATATTTAGTTGTAGGGTCCATTTCGTTCTCCACAAAGTGAACATTATATATCTCTCCATCTGCTGAGGTTAAAAACAAAAGTGAGCTCTTTCATCTTAAAGTGGTCCTATTTCGTCTCTAGTTCTTAATGTACTTATGGAATCTCTTTAGATTATATCCTTAACTTTACGTGCTAAGGCGATCTGACATTCTCGCTTGACCTTTATGATGTCCTCTTTAAGAATGCCCCTCCCCTCCTTATATCGTTCAACAGATTCAATTGAAATCATATGTTTATATGGAAATTATGTCCTTTTTTTAAAAAAGAAATTCATATGACAAAAGCCTTAATCCCTGCGATCAACCTTGTCCTAATATAATACCTACAATGTGGAAACAGGCCATTCGGCCCAGGAAGATTCCTTTAATCCTGCAACGGACATCACACCCAAACTCACACCTCTACCCAATTCCTGTAACTCTGCATTCCTCATGGCCAAAGAAGGTCACAGATGCATCTTTCGTCTGGGGAGGAAATCCAGGCAGAAACGGAGAGGATGTGGAAACTCCAAACAAACCGTTGTCTAAAGTTGAAAGCAGTTATTGAGCAGTTTGTCATACTGCACCTCGCCAAAAGCCTTTTGGAAATTCCAGCTGGTCACCTCTACAGGGTAGACTTCGTCTTACTTGCTCATTACCTCCTCACAGATGTCTAATATATTTGTCAGACATTATTTCCCCTTGAGAACCTGTGCTGATGCTTCAGGTACTCGGTAAACCCATGCATCCAATGACATTTTACAATGAATTTAATACAAAGCTGATTTATTTGATTTTTATCCAGAATATCAAAACTTTGCTTTCAGATATGAATATGATGAACAACAAGTTTAAATCGATGTTGAGATATGTAGTCTCTGCACTGTCTCAGCAGGGTCGATGAGTGAGTGAATTCTTTCCCTTAGTGGGATCCCTCTTTTGTCTCAGCAGGGTCGATGACTGAGCTAACTATGTTTCTCACATGGAGCAAGTAAAGGCTTTCTGCCCACTACAAACTTGCTGGTGTACTGAGAGTTGAGATGAACGCTTGAACCTATTCCTAGAATAACTACACTTGAAACGTCTCGCACATTGTGAAAATGTCGAAGGGACATCAGTTCGACAGAGACTGTTAAGCACATCCCACAGACTATACATTTAATAGTTCTCTCTTCAATGTGAAGACATCAATGATAAACTGCCCCCTGGAACTTTTAGAGTGAATAATGTCTTCCTGCAGTGTGAACAGGTTGATGACACGTTCGTCTCCAGGAACTTATGCAGCACTTCCTGTAGTCAGGGTATTTAGAAAGACACGTTAATATTTTGAGAAAGTTGATGAGCCATCCGGTCACTCGGACTTTTACAGCAGGTCCCATCGATTTAGAAACAAAGATGTATATCCTCCCGGGTGAGCACGTAGATCAGACGTCACGTCTCCAGAATTCTTAAAGGTCTCTCATTCATGTGAGCATATTTCTCAGAGATGAAGCAAACAGAGGTTTGATAACTTTTTCCAAAGTCTGGCGAGATGAAAGCTTTCTAATTAGTGTGAGCGTTGTGCTGGACGTTTTGAAGCATTTTCGGCAGTCCAGACTTTGAAATGGTTTCTCCTCATTTTGAACGAGCAGGTGCTGCAGCAGGTCAGAGACAGAGTGAATCCGTTTCCACACTCTGAGCAGGTGAATCACTTTTTCCTGGAATCTTTGTCTCCATGGGAATTCAGCTCAGACAAGGAAATGAATACGCACATTTCCATAGACTTTTCTTAGTATGACTGCATTTGTGGTTTGTGAGCTCTGATGATGGGTAGAACCATTGTCCACACACACAATAAGAGAACGATTTCTCTCTCACTGTAACCAGAGTTTTTTTTTCCCTTTCATGTTCTCTATCTGATCAAGTTCTACTTGTGATAAAATGTGCGACTTTATCAGATCACGGCGGAGAGATTGGTTTGTAAATCTTCCCCTTCTAATATCCTGCGAAATTGATGTTATCCAAAAATGAGAGTGGGAAAGCAGTGTTCACAACTCTCTGGATACTTTCTAAGATCTGGTCTGAGGGTGAGGGAGTTTCGACACTTAGAACGTGACCAGAATTTCGTCAGAATCTTTCATGCACACAGCACCCACCACAGAGAACAAATAGATCTACAAGTGGATATAAACACGATCACCTCCCTGTTCCTTTCAGGTGAAACGCTGTCCTGCCTTGTCTGATATGCAGTTCTGTTGGAGCAGACATTTCTTACAATTGCATCATGGCAAAGCAGAGGCCTCTGTCTTCAGTCCCGAAATCAAAATCCACTGCCTCGCTCCTGAGTCGAAAGTGTGCTGCTGGAAAAGCACAGCAGGACAGGCAGCATTCAAGGAGTAGGACAGTCGACGTTTCGGGCAAGAGCTATAATCAGGAAATAAGCTTGTAAACCGAGGGGGTAGAGAGACAAATTGGAGTGGATGGGGCTGGGACAAGGGAGCTGAGAGTGTGATAGGTGGATGGAGGTGGGTGTAGTGGTGATTGGTCGCAGGGCAGGGCTGGGCGGATAGGTGGGAAGGTAGATTCATACATAGGACAGTTCATGAGAGCGATGGAAGCCCGTTACCTGCATGAGCTTGACTGATTGGGAGGGAAAGTTGAAGTGTTCGGCCACGGGTCAGTGATGTTATTTGTTACGGGTGTCCGGGGGTGTTTTCTGAAGCGAAATGTAATTAGGTATCCTGTTCCAGCAATTTAGGTAGACTGCATCAGGAGCAATGGATAGATTCAATGACATGTGTGGAAGTGCAGGTAAAACTCTAATAGATGTGGAAGGCTTCTTTGGGGCCTGCGACAGAGTGAAGGTGTGGGTGGAGGTTTTGCAAATCCCGTGTTGGAATGAGAATGGGGCGGGAGGGGAGGGTGGTTTGGTGAGGGGCGTGCACTTGACAAGGGAGTCATCGAGGGAATGATCTTTATAGAAAGCAGATAGGGGTGTGGAGTGAAACACATCTTAGGTGGTGGGGTTCATTTTCAGGTGGTGGAAATGTCGGAGAATGACATGATGTCTGCGGAGGTTGCTGGAATTTGAAGTGATGAATAAGGGAGCTCTGACCTTGTTGGAGGGATGGGTTGTGAGAGTGGAGTTGCGGCAAATGGATGAGATGAGCTGGAAAGCATCATTGACCACGTGCGTGGAGAAAATGCCTCGCCACTGACTCAATCTTCCCACTCGCAACTGCCTGAGTCTGAACGAGTCACGTCATAGCCATAGTGATATCCGTCACGCTTTCAACCACATATCGCCATCGTCACCATGTCAGCCTACTTGCACCTCATTAACATCATTAACTCTTCGACGTCTTTCCTCTTCTGCAGCTCAAACTCTCATCCATTCGTTTGGTTTAAACGGTGGTAACACACTTCCATCCGTCCTCTCAAATTCCCCCTCTGCTCTGGCCTAACTCCCTCTGCCTCTATTCAAGGGTGTACTTGCGTTCTGTTCAGTGTTCCATTGTTCCTGACCTGAATGATACTTTTACCACTGCACATTTTCCCAAACGTGCACTGCGGCCTTCGCAGCTTTATCTTTCCACATGGGCTCCCACATGCTGGAATGTCAGGGATTGCGGGTTATTCACCCAAAGGTGTAGTCCTGAAATCTTTCAACGACTCTGCTGCATGTGGGAGTATTAACAACAAGGGTTGTTCACACATTACGGGCAGCTAAATTCCAACGTTTTTATCATATCTGCAAATCTCTTGACTGTCTTCGCTCTGTCTATCACTGTCATGTCCTCCCGCCCCCTCAAGAGCAATTAGTGTTGTTCAATAAATGCCAACCCAGCCAGCGAACACGAAACCCAAGATTTTGTTTTAAAACACACTCTCAGATACCTGCATAGCCTGGAATTCCAACCGCCGGAGTATGTTCGATTTGAACTGTTCCACGTTTGGTGCCTAAACTTCATCCACCAAGGTCATAAATTGTGAAATCTCTTCACGACGTAAATTGCACAATGCTATAGGAAATGAATTAGTCAACAACGGAAGAAGAAAAGCTGTAATCTTTGTTGAAATGAAGGGCAATTAATTGATATCAATACTACATCGTGCCTTTCACATAATGGAAACTTCAAAGCTGTTCCTCTGGAGGGAGTTTAAACAAATTTTGATCCCAGTCACTTTATGAGATATTGGGAAGCTGACAAAATGTTATATCAAACAAGTGATGAAAGAATGAGTTTCAAGTCGTATTTTAAAACAGAAAACGAAGCTTGCATCACGAACCTCAGACGACGGAATTTGCTGTGCTAGAGTTCATCATTTTCTGTTAGTCAGAAAAAACGCTTTTTTTTTGCGGGTGGCTCCATAGCTAATAGGCTAGCGCATTGGTCTGAGCAGCTATTAGTCGTGTATTCGAAGCTCGCTTGGGCCTTGCTGAATTTGTTTACAACTATTGCAACAAACATTCACAGAAGCATTTCCATGTTGCTTGGAATTATTTCTGAGGGAACATCGTGAAGTGATTTTCCCCACGGACCAAGCCTCATCTGCTTAACTTTCGAAATCCCCATCTGTGTTTCTACTTCGAGGAACACAAGGACGACAAGCATCTGATGCCAAGAATGCTCTAGTTTAGCCGGAAGAACAACGTGATACTGTCAAAGCAGTAAAGTAACGGTGAAATAGTGGGGGAGAAAAACATACAGCGAAGCGGCTGAATGCTTCCGTTCCTTATGTAGAGGCAGGAATCTGCTGGAATCCAAATGAAACAGGTAGGAGGCTGGAAGAGCACGACTAGCCAGGCTACCTTAACAGGTGGAGAATTCAACGATTAGCATGTACCAATTATTCACGACTGTGGCAGTCCTTGAAGGACAGTCGCCTGCCTGTTTACCCCTTTGCTTATGCAAACAGAATCGGGTTTTAAAGCCCGAAGTGAAGAAAGAAGAGGCAAACAGTTCAATTCCTCATTTTCTGAATGTTGGCCTCTCCGAAGGCCTTTGTCATTCTCAAAAGATGTGTATGTATATTTCCCTCTTTGGTTGAAAATGCGGTTTATTTCTCCCGCAGCTCATGATCAATTTTAATCGTATCTGACTTCAGTCTGATTCGCTTCTTCATTTGAGATTAAACCTTTGCAGGGAACGTCTCTTTGAGATTAACCCTTCAGAGGTCAGGCTGCGGGCTACTAGAAGCTGGAAAGGAGAATGGCTGGATGTTTGATGGACTGGCATTGACATAATGCATTATTCTGTGCTATAAAAGCTCGGTGTCACGAATAGTTTTTTGGAAGAAACGTCTCATCGCAGGAAAACAACATGATGCTGTTAAGAGAAGATGCAATTGCACCTGCCGTCCTAAATGTCAGCTAGTGGTTACAATTCAGCACTATCACCGCTGTGGTTTGGTTTCATTGCCTGGTCAGGGAATCAGGATTATTGTTCCTGCTAAGGACAACAACAAAAGTGGAGCATCTTTGACAGGAAACGCATTTTCCACGCGTCCGCATGTGCCTTGAAATATTGCTGCAGGGCCACAAGGTGGCTCACTGGTTAGCACTGCTGCCTCACAGAGCCTGAGACATGGCATGAATCCAAATGGGTCGACTGTCAGTAAGGTGCTTTATTCACGAACAAATGAAGAGTAAGAGGGTAAGGAATTGTTCTGTGAGGGTTAATCCCTGGAGGATCGGTGTGAATTTGTTGCATCAAATGGCCAATTTCTTAACTGTCGGCATTCTATGATATCTTACTGTGTTGTTTTAGCACATGTTCAGAGAGTGGAGAAAAGTGAAGAAAAACAGTCATTTCCCAGTCAGTGGTTGATTTATTGTGTGATAACCAACCGATTCACCTGTGACTGAAGTAGCTCCCATCTTCCCTATACTGGTCATGACAGTATACACCATTCGAGCGGGTTTTCATGTGTTTCATTGGAACAGCATTCTTTCTCAAGATGGACTTCCCTGGGATATAAAAGAGATGATAAAAGACATGGATGCCGATGACTGGAATCAAAAGACATCAGGAAGAATGGACAGCGTCTACCGGGAAACAAAAAAGAATGGAAAGGAAGCAAATGGAGTACTGGGGCATAACGCCATTAGAAAAGGCAAGGCGGGGTTTCATGGGAATGTGGAACAGACGAATAGAACATGTGGCGTGAAACCAGGTAAAACTGAGTTGCGTCCATATGGAAGTTTCCCTGATGATGTGAATTTGCAGAGAGTAAACAGGAGGGAAAATCCTTCATTCAGATGGATCTATAAAAAGACTTTGGAACTTCAAAACCAGGGATAAATGATAAGGAAAAGTTTGGAGCACAGTATTTTTTTCATTCTACAGTAATTGAAATCGAAAATGACTATTTTTCAGGAAAAATGTGTCAGAAGCTGATTCTAAAGTATTTGTAAAAATGCGTGCAGAAACATAATGAGTGAATTTCACCAAGACAGGGAGTCTGGTTGGCCGGGTCGGGGAAGCGTTAGGTGCACAATTTCTAATTGGTTAACGTTAAATGGAAATATACCACATATTAACTCCAACTGAGTACTGAGTAGAAAGTGCTGGTTGTGAAGAAAGGTTTAACAGTTTGTTCTACGTGAACTTCCATAAATTGTAAAAGAATTGAGCTGTTTCTATTAGCTCAGCATTAAAGAGAAGTCGGGAAGCTCAGTCCGCTGCATAATTGGTTTATGATATAAAGTGATGCCAACAGTGTGGGATTAATTATCGCAATGCCTCAGTTTACCATTAGAATCCCAATCTCCCCACTCACCTAACCCTTTATACGATAGCGACAATCAAAGCGAAATTATACTATAGTGAGTGGGAACTGACCTGTCGATGGAATGCACCATTCTCTTTTCATCTATTGCCTTAGACATTTGGCTGCAATCACAGAGAAGGGAGTGAGACCATTTGCTGCTCACCCTCTCCCCCCAAAATATCCAGTGACAAGACTCGAAAAATGTTCCTGTTTCAATCCTATAATCTTTAAAGCAGTACTTCAAACATCTTTATCATTTCGGTTCCTGTTTTGTCGACAACATTGTCCAATGAGATAAATCTAATAATTTTTGGATTGTTTTAATGGCCTGTGCGAGGTTGCGACAAAATAAGTAATATGAAACGAACTAAACATCCTTTCCAGTATTAAACAAAGCACAGGATGAGCGATATGAGAAACGTCAACATCTTCAAACGTCACCTCTGTATCTCTATTGAGAGATGGATATTTACTCAGGAAGTATTTCTGCTGGTTGTAAGTAACTGAGGTACTTCCCAACGACAGAATATTCCACAAAATCATTTTAAAAATAAAAGCCGTTTCAATCAACTTTCTTTTGCAACTTTTAAATATATATGCACACACGGATACATGCAAGTATTTTTATATACATGTATAGATGTTCGTTTATATATATATATATATATATATATATATATATATATGAGTGTGTGTATGTGGACAATATTAGGAATGGATTGCCGGACATTTGAAATTTCTTTCTGTAGAATGTAAGAGGTAAGGGTCTTCAATAATGTCCCAGATATCCACATCTGCAGGAAGTGCACCTAACTGCAGCTCCTCGGCAACTGCGTTCGGGAATTGTAGCTTGATGTCGGATCATTTGGAGTCTGAGTGGAATTGAGCGAAGTTATCGGGAGGCAGTAACACTTCAGGTACAAGAAATAGATAGATGGGATACAGTCGGGAGCTGAAACGCTGACAGGCAGAGAGGGCAGGCATCTGCTGTGGCCGTGCCCCTCAGTAACATGCATGCCATATTTGTTATTTTTGGGCGGGATGACTTACGAGGGGAAAGCCATTGGGCATAGGTCTTTGGCACATAGTTTGCTCCTTTTTCTCAGAAGGGTGGGGGAGAGAGGAGGAGAGCATTTGTTATTGGGGACTCCATATCGATGGGAACAGATTGAGATTCTGTGGATATAGGGCAGACTCATGATTGCCATGTTGTCTCCCAGCTACCAGGGTTTGTGATGTCTCGCATCGTGTTTTCAGGATCCTTAAGGGAAAGGGTGGGCAACCCCAAGTCATTGTCCACATATGCACTAACAACATCGGTAATAAAAGTGATGTGGATGTATGGCAGAATTTCAGGGATCGAGGGTGACATCTTAAATCTAGAACAAACAGAGTTCTCTCTGATTTGTTGCCCATTCTACGTCGTAGTGAGGTGAAGTGTAGGGACAGAGCATTTGAAAATGTTGTTGCAAGGATGGTGCAGGAGGGAGAGATTCCCATACCTGGATAGTTGGAGTCGATGAACCTTTACAAACAGGATGGTCTTCAACTGAACTAGAAAAGTATCAATACCCTGAGGGGATAATTTGCAAAAGCTCTTCAGGAGGGTTTGAACGAATTCAGCCGCGGAGTGGGAAGCTGAATTGTAGCTCCAGTTTGCAGGTGGTTGTCAGTGGTTTTGTCATAAATAACGTTTCAGGTTTTCAAGAGTATACTGGCAAGGATGAAGGTGGCTTGAAGTGTGTTTGCTTCAACGCCGGAATCATCTGGGATAGGGTAGGTGCCATGTGTTGTTACCTGGGACTTCGATGTTGTGGCCATTTCAGAGACATGAACGGAGGACTGAAGAGAATAGTTGTTCCTGGTACCTCAGATTCGATTTTTCAGTCAGAACAGTGAGGTCGTTTCAGTGGGGGTGATGTGGCATTATTCGTCAAGGACAGTACTATGGTAGCAAAAAGGATATTGGTGAGGACGCGACTGAATCTGCTGAGGTAGAATGGACTGAGATGAGAATCAGGAATGGAGAGGTCACCACAAAAATGTTCTAGATATATGGAGGAAAAGATTGCAAAGATGATTCTGGATAGGAACAAAAGTGACAGGGTGGTTGTTATGGGGAGCTTTAACTTTCCAAATATTGATTGGAAATGTTATTGGTTCAGCACCTCGGATCGGTCAGTTTTTGCCCAATGTGTGCAGGAGGGTTTCCTGACGCAGCATGTAGACAGGCCAACAAGACGCAAAGCCACTTATGGGTAATGGATTTGCTTATGGGTAATGGACTCAGCCAGCTGTTCTCTTTGAAGGTAAGTGAGTACTTTGTTGATAGTGACCACAATTCGGTTATGTTTATTTAGTGATGGATAGGAATAGGTATTTATTGCATCGCATGAGGTATCGCGGGTAGAAAGGCCATTATGATGCGATTAGGCAAGAGTTAAGATGCACCGCATGTGGAAAGTAACTTAAAGGATTGTGCACACCTGAAATATGGAGCTTGTTCAGGGAAAGCCTACGGCATGTCCTTGGTAAGTATGTATTCGTCATGCAGGGAATATGAGGTCGACACAGGGAGCTGGGTTTATGAAGAAGTTGAATCTCTTGAGAAGAAGGAGAAGGAGGTGTATGTAAACATGAGCTATGAAGGCTGAGGTAGGACACTTGGGAATTAAAAGCTAACCAGGAAGGGCCTAAAGAGAGAGCTACTTCGAGCGAAGAGGAGGTATGAGAAGTCTTTGTCTGGCAGGAACAATCGTCAAGCTTTCAATTGATAGTTCAAGAATAAAAGAATGTCTAGCATATGATTATGGCCTGTCAGAAGTACGAAGTTGTCAGTGGTGTCCAAGGATAGCAGAGACGCTGAATATAATTTTTTTTATCATATCAAAAATGAAAAAGACAATGTTGTCGAAAAGAGAATTGAGATGCAACCTATTAGAATAAACAAAATTGACAGTCATAAAGAGGAGTTGTTAGCAATTCATGAAAGTCTAAAAATAGGATTGTCCCCTGGACTTGATGGGATGTATCCGAGGATTCTCTGCGAATCGTGGGAGGAGATTGCAGAACGTTTTGACTATAAGCTTTATTTCGTCAGTGTTTATGCCATTAGTGCTAGAAGACCCGAGTTTAGCAAATATTGTCCCCTTCTTCACGAAGGGAAGTAGAGACAATGCTGGTAACTATAGAACAGTGATCCTTACCTTTCTTGCAGCTAACTTTTTGGAACAGACCAAGAGAGATAGGAATTATGATCATCGAAAAAGGAAGAAGTTGATTCGGGATAGTGAGTACGATTTTATGAATATCAGGTTGTGCCTCACAAACCTTATTGAATTCTTTGAGAAGGTGAGCCAACAGGTGGATGAGAGTAAAGTGGGTGATGTGGTGATTATGGTTTTCAGTAAGGCACTGTCGGCTGTTGCACGAAATAAAGAGTCATGCGATTGAGGATGGTTTCGCGGTTTGGATCAGAAATTGGCTCGCTGAAAGAAGACAGAGTGTGGCAGTTCATGGGAAATGATAATCCTGGAGTTCAGTAACTGATGGTGTACTACGAGGTTCCTTTTTGTGTCCGCTGTTGTTTGTCATTTTTATAAATGACCTGGATTTGGGCATGGAATGATGGATTCGTAAGTTTGCAGATGACATTAAGATCGACGATGTTGCCAATAGTGCCAATATCTGCAGATGGTTATGAAGGGGCATGGATAATCTGCAGAGCTGACCTCAGAAGTGGCAAATGGATTTTAATGTGGAAAAGTGTGAGATAATTTACTTTGGAAGGAGCAACAAGAATAAAGAGTTCTTGGCTAATTGTAATATTCTTGGAAGTGTAGATGTGCAGAGCGATCTTGGTGCCCATGTATATAAAACTCGGAAAGTTACCACCCACGTTGACACGTTTTTTTGCAATGAGCACGGTGTGTTAGTTTTTCTTGGAAGAGTGATTCAGTTTCAGAGCGAAATTATCATTTTGCAGCTCCAGAAATTAACTGGTGTGGACGCACTCGTAGAGCTGTGTGCATTTCTGGTCGCCACATTATACGATGGATGTGAAAGCATTGGAAAGAGTGCAGAGGATATTTTCTAGGATGTTGCCTTCTATGGAGAGATGGTCTTACGAGGAAAGGTAGAGGGGCTTGAGGCGGTTTTTGATAGCGACAAGAAGTTTGAGGGGTGAATTTAGAGAGACATAGAAGATGATCAGAGGTTGCCATAAGATGGACAGTGAAGGCTTTTATTTTTCAAATGGTAATTTTGGCACAAGGGCACATCGATGTAACTTGAGGGTGATAGATACCGAGGTAGGTTCCTTTACTGGTGAGTAGTAAGGGTGCTGGACGCCTTGCCTTCAACACTCGTAGACTCAACAACTTTGAGGGCAATGAAATGGTCATTGTATAACCTTGCAGATTATGATGTTAAAATACTAGTCAGTGTGGTATCACGGGTCGGTGCAACGTTAGGGCCAAAATGAACTTTTTTGCGGTGTAGTATTCGGTATTTGAACTGTTCTTTAGCTTGAAGTTGCAATCATCTCTTGTCACTATCAGTAAAACCAACACCTGGCGAGAACCGAATGTGCAACTTCGGCACCTTACGCACTTCCATTCTGTCGTGCAATTACATCAAACTGACGAATTGCACCACTGGAGCTGCCGTGTACTGATGACCAATGGCTACTAATCTTACCACTGGGCCCCTCAAACTAATTACTCCTTTTTTGCTGAAGATCTGAAATGAAACACAGCGCAGAGGAGGTTATACTGATGATGGATCATCGATTATGGAGCATCAGGTTCAGGAAAATGACATAGTAAAATGTGGTGAAAATAGGCATAATTGAATTCTCTGTTCGTTTACCGTGGTTTCCTACGTTGATCACAGGCAATGTTATGTCGCCACTGTACTGGGATCTTCCTTCTATCGGAATCAATTCGTCAGAGAATTCGTTTCACTGGTACTTCACCAGCATCCTTTGGAATGTTCATACGGCACAATGACCCACACTGTACACAACGTCAACAATCTTCTGCATTACTACATCCAAGGGCACGTGGCATGGTTTTTTTTATCAATAGTGAAAAATTAATCGTGTTATGCAAGGGCAAATTGAATTTTAGTTTAATTAGTAAAGTCGCAAGAATCCAGAGTAAGTTTCAAAATGTCAGAAATTCACGTTCATTACCTTGGCCAGAATTCTAGCGCAGCAAAAGGGAAATCTGTCCCTGAATCCCCAGCATCCATGTAATCGCTTGCTCCAGGTGTCCACTTTGAAACCTATGTGAAGGGATGTTCAGCCTGATAGAGAACTTGTGAGAATCCTCCACTGTCTGACCTAAAGCTGAAACAGGAGCTATCTATTCCAGCTTGGAGGGTAGCGAAGTGGAGGTGAGACAGAAAATATTAATTGGTGTAGATTCACATTGTTCTCATTGTGATTGTTTAAAAACCTGGGCCAGAAAAGACTCAAGTAGAAAGGAGCAGTAGTAGGCCATTCTTAACACCGCTCCTGCCCCGCCACGACATTCTTTACCATCATAGCTCACACAGCACTTTTATGTCTTTTTCCAGCGTATCCATATCATCGTGTTGCCAAGTGGCTAACACATGTTTATCGATCTCTACCATAAATAGACATCGAAGTTATTCATCGCTAAGAGGAAAATGTTGCATTTCGAGTCAGTTGGATTTCTGCATGAATGTTTTAAGTTTTGCAGATGAGCAGCCGAGTCTGGTCTGAACACCTTTCAAAACATAAACTAAAACTCGACTCTGATGAGATTTGCATCCACAACGTTTGAATGGCAGTCTTAAGAAAGGCGTAGAAATTCAATGCGCTTTCCGTTGCACCACAGAGTCGCGGCCTCACCCAGTTTTCAGCACAAAAGTTTGCCTTAGAATGAGTTCGTTCGGGACACCCATCTCACGTCTGTCTGACCTCGTCACACTTTCCAGTATCTGGTCCTTATCCACGTGTGCTCTGGATCTTCAAGTGTTCGGCTATATACTGCTGAAATGTCCTCATAACACTTAGTATTACCACACGTTCAAATAAGAAATTCCAGATGAACAACACTCTGTGGGTGAAAGCGTTCTTCCTAAATCTACTCTAAACCGCTTTTCTCCTGCTTTTCATCTATGTCACTGGTTATTATTCCTTCCCGAAAAGCCTTATTCCTGTCATATATATCTATCCTCTTCATAATATGTGCATGTTAATCAGTTTCTCACTCAGCCTTCTCTGTGCTTAGTTACACAGCCCCAGATGAGCTCATCTACCTTTACAATGGGAATGGTCCAGCCCTTGGCATTATTTTCATCTCCTGTGAACTTCTCCTCCTGCAATCAGACGGTTCCTGCAGTCTTGCGATTACAACGGAAAAAGAAATGTTCCTTGTAGAAATGCCAAAATGTCTGAACAGAATCAGCAGCTCTTGTCCCTCTATGATGAGAAAGGACAGTTAACGCTTCGAGTCCAATGATTCGTGTTGGGAACTGATGGGATGTGTAGGTGGGTGAAAAATGTGGAAGAGGGCGGACAGGATCCAAAATGATTGAACTCGATGTTGGGTCCTGAAATCTGCATGGTCTTTCAGTAGAAAATGAGTTGCCGATCTTCCAGCTTGCGCTGTGCCTTGAAGAAGAACTGCAGCAGACCAGAGACTGGTATGATGGCTTGGGTACACAATGCAATGTTAAAGTGACAGGACACTGGAAGACCGGGGTAATTTTTGTTGATTCTGGACAGAACGTAAGTGATCTCAGCTTTGTCACCGACTCTGCTTTCCTCTCTCCATTGTAGATAGATCACATTCTCAGCAGGAACTACAGTTTTCTGGATTGAATGAAGTGCAGAGAAATCACTGGAAGATGTGTTTGGAAGTTTCCGCAGTGAGGAAAGACAGCGGATATCAGCAGGAAATGTATCTTACAACATAGAACGTTACAGTGCAGTACAGGCACTTGGGCTCTCGATGTTGCACCGACCTGTGAAAATAATGTGATGTCCATTACAATGGAAAATTAACATTTCTTTTGAAACCAATAAAAGCACAGGGAAACAAAAAAAGTAAGAGCCTGGCTTTGCAGAGGGCAAATGATGCAGACATAAAGAGAATCTATGTGTATTTAAACCGAACTAATGGCAAACTTACAAGGCCAGCAAACTACCATATCAACAGCGAAGGAATTAGAAAAAAACAACTCCATATCTGGAAAGAAACTCGAATGTTTCAGGCCACTGACCTTGAAGTGTTGTTAAGAAGACGCGAATTGTACTTTAAAGGGAATATATGAAAGCTATCAGGCACCCATTACATGAGGCGTCTTGCCAATGTCTTACCTGGGACACGGGAAACCTGAATTTGATGGAACTCCACGCGCTACATGCTGAAAAATTTCCGGCCCAAGAGAAGGAAAAACGGAAATTAAAGATGGAACAGCAAACACATAAAGCTCAGCTGACTATGATGCAAATGGTCGCCCAGCCGTTGGAAGGAGATGCTTCGTGAAAAGAAGGGCTGGCAGAGGTAAATCTGGCGGGGGCTTTGTTTGCAGAGCAATGGACCACTGAATGAGGCAGTGCCAGCCCAGGCAGCCTCAATCGGCCCTGGAGGCTGGGCAGCAGGGTGACTAATGGAGGAAGGCTGAGGTGGAGGTGGGCAGCCCCAAAGTTACAGGTAAGCCTCTTTGCTTTATGCTTGGAAATGAATACTCGCTTATGCTCATCTCTACTACTAAACTACTAAACATGTCCCACCTCTTTTCTGAGCACTGAGTTTGCGAAGCGTGAACTATATTTTCAGTACAACGATGATGCATATAAGTCAATGCTTACATCTATGTTATATGTGGGAGTTGCACCTCTTACTTTATTGGAAGATACAAGGGCAACATATTCAGTTCATAAATCAAGGCAGTTCAGAGAGTCGACGCAAATAAAGATGAACGGAAGCTTCCTGAACTCAATGGGTGCGTCAAGATTCGTGACACGAGAGAGATTTACCGCACCCCTATTGTGCGAAACCAGTAATGGGGAAACATTCCAATTCTCATTTCTGTTATCGGAATTCTGTTCTTTAAATCTGATGTCTCGGGATCTCATAGTGAGACTGGGGTCGGATTTGTGCAGTACCCCGACGGGCTTGCAGGTAATGCAAAAAGAAGATTTAACAGTGCAGGCTGGAAAATACGAATCACGACCCCTGATGCATGTCAGAGAGCAATAGGTTCCATGAGCGATTCGCTCACCCAGGAAGCAAGTAGCCATGTTAATCCCATTAACACCGATTTTCTTGCTGGAGATATGCTGCACGGCACAGCACACATACACCGCGATGGTCCTGACAAATCATAAGAGAAGGATTGGATCAGGAGATTGGTTAAACCAGATCAGTTGTTATTGTGCGAATTTTATTGGAATGATCACATATGTGCTGTCACTTTAAACTTTTTAAAGTATCTGTGACGGTAAGTATACCCTGTTTTTTTGATGTGGAAGGCTCTTTTCCTCACGGATCATTGGCGAAGGCATCCAGAGACAGGTGTCAGAATTTGGGACCATGGGTACGACAGGCACAAAAAGCGAAAGATTGTATCTTCAGGGTCGGTGTGGGTATCTGCTTCAATGCAGTTATAAGGATGTATAGGAAGAAACTAAATTGGCTAACTCAGGCAGACAGGGCAGTCCTGGTAATCCCCGCCAGGAGTGTCGTCTGGCGTTTACCTATCGTAGATGTCTCGTACCCAAGATTAAGAAGGGTCCCAACTGATTTCAGGGCAAAAGGCAAACACGATGTGGGGCTCATACGAACCCTTAAGAATAACCCCGAAGTCTGAGTATCGCCCTTGCAAAGCAAAAGAGCCGTTAAAACCCGAGGCTGTGCAAGGAATTACTCCTTTCTTTGAATCTCTCCTATGGGCTGGAGTGATAATCCCCCGTGAATAATCACTGGTGAGAACACCCATTTTTTTCGTTCAAAAAGGCAAACATTCCAGGTGAATCGGGGGAATGGAGGTTTGTTCATGACCTGCAGGTTATCAAGAACGCTGTTGTTCCACACACCCCAAATGTTCCCAACCCCTATGTTACATTGGCTCAAATTCTACCGGATGTAAATGGCTCTCTATTGTGGATTTAGCAAATGCCTTGTTTTGTGTACTTTTACACGCAGACAGTCAATTCTGGTTCACTTTTCCATTCAAAGGCCAATAGTATACTTTCACGTGACATTTTCAAGATTACTGTGAGTCCCCACCATAATTAACGAGGCTCTACACAGGAGTCTGGAGACTCTTGCTTTAACCCGGGGGCTCAGCGCTTCTGCAGTATGTAAACGAATGCTTAATCGCAGCATCAACTGAGAAACAATTTGAGAAAGGTAGGCTTGCGATGCTCTGCCATCTAGTCTCGCAAAACTACAACTTGTGGGAACAACAGTTGAAGTTCTTAAGTCACTTAATATCTGAACAAGGAAAGGTCATTGGTCAAGACAGAGTTCAAGCAAACCAGGAAAATTCAAAGGAGAAAGTGAGGACTGCAGATGATGGAGATCAGAGCTGAAAATGTGTTGCTGGAAAAGCGCAGCAAGTCAGGCAGCATCCAGGGAACAGGAGAATCGACGTTTCGGGCATAAGCCTGAAGAAGGGCTTATGCCTGAAACGTCGATTCTCCTGTTCCCTGGATGCTGCCTGATCTGCTGCGCTTTTCTAGCAACACATTTTCAGCAAAATTCAAAGCCTCACATGAAGAAACAATTGCTATCCTTTTTGGTCATGCGATCCTACTTAGAATGTTTAACCCGCATTACGCAACCCTTTAGGCGCCCAAAAGTGACATAGCTCATGGCTCAGTTTTGCAGAGCTAGAGTCCGTTGCAGTGATCCCTGAGGCCGAGATGCTTTTGTTGAATTGAAATGGCTCTCCAAACTACACCGACACTGGGATTCCAAATCCAAACAGTGGATGAGAAGCGTGCCTGCATGACATTTGTGCTGATGCAGAATTATGTGTGGAAAATTGAGGCCAGTAGCTTATTTTCCACCTCAACTTAGATCCCGTAACGGCAGGATTGCATAAATGCCTCCGTGTCGTTCCTGCATTGGAAAAGGCTGTTGTAGCTACCAGGGACATAGTCGGCTTTGTTGAATTAAACCGACTGGTCCCACATGCAGTATCCTTACTTCTTTCTGAGCAAAACACAGCACATATGTCGGCAGCACCTTGGTTCACATACAATGCTATGCTATTGGAGAAGCCTAACATGACAATAAAGCGATGTAACGTCCTTAATGCTGCTTGTCTTCTCCCCACAGAAGGAGACGGAGACCCACATGACAGTGTCGCCGTAATTAATGACATTTGAAGCCCGAGACCAGACGTGTAGGATTCGCCAATTTAGAATCTGATACGGCGTTTTATTGTGGATAGGTCAGCATTCAGAAGCAAAGAGATAGGCCAATGTCTGGTATGTTGTAGCAACTACCCACGAGGTAGTCAAAGCGGGATCACTTCCTTCTCATCTGACAGCGCAAGCAACAGAGCGGATTGCCTTGATTGAGGCATGTAAATTGGCCGAAGGAAGAATAGTGAATATTTCCAACGACTGGAGATATGCATTCAGGGTTGTACATAATTTTGGATCCCTGTGGAAAAACAAGGGCTTCTTGACCTCCACTGGAAAGCCAGTCACATAACATGGCCTGATCTCTGACCACCTGTAAGCAGTCCGATTGCCGAAATCAATCACTGTACGTACGTGTGAAGCCCACAGGAAAAAGTATGATTCAATTTCTCAAGGCAATGAAAATGTAGACTGAGCGGCAAGGACGGCAGCCAATCAGCCGCCAGGTGATGAGTTTGACATGTGTATGTGTATGTCAAATATTTGTAATCCAAAGCAAACTTATGGGAGTTACAGTCGCAGGCCACAACGAAGGAGAAGTGTGAATGGACAAGGGCAGGCTGCAGAATGAGGGAGTGGTAGTGGTGTGGCCCCAATGGGAAATCCTGTCTACCACGATCTTTATTCCCTTTCTATGCCAAGGTAACACACGGTAAGGACCATGTGTCAAAAGTGGGGAGGTACGACAATATTTCAGCACGCTGGCACAGAAAGGGATTTTCTCATTACTCATAAAAATAATGTGAATAATGTGTTATCTGTGCCACTAATAATGTGGATACAAATGAATAAGGCAGAACACCCCCAATCCCAAAGACCCTTTGAACATTTACAGATGGATTTTATTGAACTAACACTCAGCGAAGGGAAAAGGCATTGTCTGGTAATTGTTGATGTTTTCCCAAGGGGTGGAAGTGCTCCCACGTCTAAACAGGATGCCAGTGCAGTAGCCAAGGCTTTGCTAACTGAAATAATTCCGAGATGGGGCATCGCTGAAAAGCTAAACAGCGACAATGGAAAGCCATTTATAAATATTGCCCTCCAGCAGATCAGTGATTACTTGGGAATAAAGGTGAGGCAACATTGTGCCTATCACCCAGCGAGCGGTGGGGCAGTGGAAAGAGAGAAAACTACCCTTAAATATAAATTGGCAAAATGTTGTTAGGAACTAGAGTTGACATGGACAAAGGCATTTCCAATTGTGCTAATGTATATAAAGGAGAGGAAGCGTAAATCTTAGGACGTTTGAGATTTTGTTTGGAATGTGGCCCAGTACAGAAATTGCCCCAAGACTGATTCTAAAACAGAAAACAGATAACATTCACCTCTATTGACAAAGCCCTAGCCAGAGAAACAATAGCCAACCTGCTGAACAGACATAACAGACAACAGGACGTTGAACCCATCAACAAAGACGGCATACTTAAACTACTGGACTTGTGCCTCACAGCACACTTTACATTCAACAACCAGATATACGAACAAATCAACAGAACACCCATGGGCTCACCGATCTCGGGACTCATAGCAGAAGCAATAATGCAAAGGTTAGAACAAACAGTCTTACCACAAATTCAACCCAAACTCTGGGTCAGATACGTGTATGACACCTTTGTAATCATTAACAACACGGAAATACAGAAAAAAAACACCGGATCATCAACTCCACACTCACAGGAATCCGATTCACGAGAGAAGAAGAAAAGGACAACCAACTCCCATTCCTAGACGTGAAGGTACAGAGAACACCTAACGGAGAATTCACCACAAAGGTACACAGGAAAGCCACACACACAGATCAAGTCCTGAACTATGAAAGCAACCACCCCAATATACACAAAAAAGTTGCATCAAGACACTATTCAAAAGGGCCACAACACACTGCAGCATACCAGAACTGCAAAAAGAGGAAGAGGAACACCTATACAAGGTATTCGTCAAAAACGGATATCCTCGCAATGTCATCAACAGATGCCTAAGGGATAGACCACAGAACGAGGACATGCCACAACCCAAAGTACTAGCCACACTACCATGCATCAAGAACACCTCTGAACTGACATCCAGCCTACTGCGACCACTAGGACTCATAACAGCACACAAACCAACAGCCACACTCAGACAACTCACCAGAACGAAGGACCGGATACCCAACATGAGCAAAACTGATGTAGTGTACAAAATCCCATGCAAGGACTGCACAAAACACTATAAAGGACAAACAGGAAGACAGCTAACGATCCGCATCCATGAACATCAACTAGCCACGAAACGACACGACCAGCTATCCCTAGTAGCCACACACGCAGACGACAAGCAACATGAATTCGACTGGGACAACACTACCATTATAGGGCAAGCCAAACAAAGAACAGCCAGGGAATTCCTAGAAGCATGGCACTCATCCACAAACTCCATCAACAAACACATCGAACTGGACCCAATATACCGGCCACTACAGCGGACAGCTGAAACTGACAACCGGAAGCGGCAGGGACAGGGCACTATAAATGCCGGAGGAAACACCACAGAAGCGCTTCACAGGAGGCTCCTAAGCACTGAGGATGTCACCTAGACAGGGGACAAAACGTTTGCAACAAAAACTTCCAGCTCGGCGAACAGAACCACAACAATAACAGACCAATGTGAGGACGAGATGTTATGTTACGGTATAAAACTCTCCACACTTCTGTCTCAAATACAGAATCAAAAGAAGGGCAGCACTACCCCAATCAGCAGAAGGGAAAATGCACAATCTCGAACCTGAACACTGGATAGTGGTGGAAGACGTCAGGAGCAAATGCATGAGGGCGAAGAGCTGGCTGGGACCGTTCCAAGGGCTCCCTACAACACAGACAGCTGTTAAGGTCGCCGAAAGAGCCACGTTGATACACGCCAGCCATTGCAAACGTGTAGCTGACCTTGAGGAGACATCGGACAACACGGGATCCAAATAAGTGTTAGTAATGATTAGAAGACTCATAGAAATATTGGGCTGCATGGCAGGACGAGTCGTGAAGGCAGGGGTGTCTGGGATACAACCGCAGACGTTAATCTTAACCAAGGATGTTAAGTTGACATTTACATGCCCCCGATGCTTGTTTGGTAACCAGGCCGACTATAAATAAGGCAATAAGTGTTTACACAGAGATCCTTGTGTACCCAGTTACTGGCACTGAGTAGTATCCCCCACGGCTACAGTTACACCTGACACGGGATATCGGTTTCCTGTTATCAAGGAAGGAGGTGCCATGGCAAGGGTAATAATAACCAAGATTCAGGAGAGTGATGAGGAAGCCTGGTGGTGTGGAATAGATAGACCCTTCTCCGATATCGATAGACAGTTGAATATAGTGGTACAGCCTCGCACCCACCCCGACCGAGATGCAGTGCCGAAGGTCCTCCAAGAAATAGTATCTCCTGGACTCGAAAAGATGAATGTCCAATGACCCGCACTGCAGATGAGCGGAAAGGCCTTTTCCAATCCGACAGAAATGGAAGAAATAAAGAAACTGAATGTGCAGCTAAAATGATCACAAACGAAAAAAGTTAAAGTGGATTCATTGAGAAAACTTACAGCGCCATATTTCACTTTCCGTGGAGATCTACTGTTAAGGACTCAGTGTTCTCACTGCTGTAGCAATGGGGGATCTCCTCTGACCATTTATGTTGTTGACAACCTTCCCAAAGCAGGGAATGTTGTATGGAACTGGCCATTAATCGAGTATTGTCACAAACAGGATTCAGACTAGCGTAAAACAAAGAAGTGCGAATCATGGAAATCTGAATCAACAACAGGAATTGACAGAGAAACTCTGCAGGCCTGACAGCATCTGTGGAGACAAAGAGGTTTAATGTTTCATATCACAGATTCAGGCTACTTATGCTTTTTATTGTTTTATTGCCTGGGTAATTGTCAATTTCACTTCACGAAACAGCATACCTACCAGAATCTCTCATTAGCTGACAGGCGTCATCTGTAAAAATGCAAAATTCCTTTATTAGCTGTAATGCTGTTGCTGTTGCCCTGAGTTGGTGAAAGGCTGGCCTTCATTACCTTTTACTTCGCCTTTATGTCGATGAGCAGCCATGGTGAATGGAGAATTTCTGTTTGTCTCCCTTTGTCTCTCTGTACCATCTCACTCTCTTCTACATTCTCCCACTCTCTGTTGGTGAATATCCCTCATTTTTCATTTCTACTCTTGGAAAAGTGTTAAAATCGGAGTCTGGTCCGTGGCTTTCTCATCCCCCCCGGCCAGAGTGTGTAGAACTGGGCTCACAGTCTCCAAGTAATGTCTGTGTTACTTAGGTCTGAGATCAGGTGACATTTGTTCACACAAAACGTTATGAGCTTTTACAATTCGAAATAGTATTCATAACAGACCAGAAAAAAGCAGTTTCACTCCAATTATAGGATTTCTATGGTGCCATTGCCGTTTGCCTAAAATCAATGAATGGTGACAGCAGACAATGAGAGCCATTATCTCATTGGATGCGTTATTACTACAACATTGTCCTGCAAGTCTGCAGTGTCTCCTGCGTCTCTTCATTATTCCCAAAAAGCTTGAAAAGACGGACGGAGAATAATAGTAGAAGAGATAGACAAATCCTTGTCGAACAGAGTAGAAAGAACTCTGCGTTGAATTAGCAGGATAGAACATAGATTAATGGGTCCACATCAGGCGGTAGGGCTTGGGAGCACAAAATAACAAAGGTCTGAGCTCAAACACAAGAAGCATGCTGATCCGTCACTTTCGCGATGTTGGATAAACAATACGGCTTTTACAAGAAGTTTAAACAATGAACTTTCAATGTACAGAACATTTGACAGCATTTGACGCCATTAACGCCTGATTATTACCACATGCTTTAACTGACGAAACCACAGACACTGTTCTTCAAATCAATAAGGGCATTTAATGAAGTATTTGATCACAGTTAATCGGACCACCTTTCTGTAATAAAGCTGTTCGATGAGAATTTATATCAACGTCCGCTCGTGCAGAAAAGAAGTTCACAGCTGGTGACTGTCCACTGAAAATGTACAGGAAGAGGCAATCTCTTCTTGCTTTGATTTCAAACTGATGCCTTCACCCCTTTAACCTGACGGGATAAACAGTATGCGTTCATCCTCTCGGGGCTGATTTACCGCCTGAATATGCACAGAGGGAAACTCATACCAAGAGACCAGGGTAATTGTGGTGAACCTACCAGGAGTGGTGTGAGTCGGTGTTAACAGTGGGCAGTAAGGGCTAAATTATTAGCACTGACATTGATCCTTGTACCAACAGCTCCTCATTCACTGTCTGCCTCATTCATCCCAGTCATCATTGACCTTCAGTTTATCCTACTTTCCCTTCGAAACTTTACACTTGTTCTGGACCACTTTCGGGTGTCCACTTGGAAACTGCAGCTTTTTCAAACGAAATTCTGGAGGATACACGTCACTCTTTGGGATAGGCTTCACCGCCCAACCATAATTACTCAATAGATTGAGATGGTAAGTTACTTTACTTCGTCCTCGAAGTGCTCAACACAGTGATACAGCCATGATGTCGACAGGGAGGAAGTTCGAAGAATTAAACCCAGCGACATTGACTGAATAGCGTGATAGTTTCAGCTCAGAAAGGCGAGATCCTTAGAGGGGATTTTCAGTGACAATTTATTCGTGTATGTGCTGCCATAGCTGCCAGAGGATGTGGTCGAGGCTCGTACAATTGCAACATTTAAGAGGCATTTGAAATGGTATATGAGTAGGAAGGGTTTGGCGGGAGATGGGCCGTGTGCTGGCAAGAGGGACCAAATTGGGTTGGGATTTCCGGTCAGCAAGGACAGGTTTGAACGAAGGGTCTGTTTCCCTGCAGTACATCTCTATGACTCTAAGATTCCAGCAATCAATCACTGGATTCCTTCTGGCAGAACCGGGTCTGTGCTCTCTGTGGAAGCAGAAAATGGTTTTCATTCAGATTAGCCACAAGAAGAGAAATAAATCTTCATTTCCTGACTTGGAATTTTATCCAGGCCTGGACGATTCAAACCCAGACTCTGAAGCAGGGACTCCACTGAAGTTCACAAACACCCTTTCGACCTAACCTGTACAAACTCTTGTGCCTATCGTTCTTTGTCCCCACATTTTGAAGCACCGGTACTTGCCGTGGGTGGTGAAGGAGCTAACTACAGCGTCGCAGAAAAACCATGGGGTCAGAGACCCGATCGATCTGTCATGCAGCGGGAATTGCATTGCTCAGAACAGACGTGTTTGCTGTGTGGGCCTGAAACCGAGCTCGATCACACACAGATACGGTGTAACAGCTGCTGGCAGATTTGGAGGCGGTTGGGTCGGTTTCATTCGCACTGTGGGAAAAAGACTGGATTCTAAATTCAGGGGAGCTAAGTGTCACAGATAGAAGGCTAAGAATTGGTTTGGGAACAATATGAGTCATGACCGAATGGCGGGCAGACCAGATGGGCTGGCAGCTCTAACTGTCCTCTGTTGCCTTCTGGTCTCTAGCCATCCAGTATCTAAGGAAATAGAAACAGAGTTAATCGTGCATTTCGAAGTCTTCCTCTCATAACTCGGCGAGGTGAGAGATGAAACAGTTCTGCTATTAAATTTTGAAACTGGGTGAATTTTTGGAGACGGAATAATAAAAAAGAAACTGAGTATAAAGTTGAGAGTCAGGAGATATTCAACAAAAAGCTAGACGGAGATGGACATGGAGAAATAAGTGTCACTGTTCTTGAAGACTTAACTCGGTTTTCCATTCCAAGATTCTACCAGACCTGCTGAGATTTTCCCGCAATTTCTTTTGTTGGTACTGAAACAGAAGGGAGAAGTGTGATCCTGGACCAATCAGCTATGTCTGCTCTGTGGACGTTTGAATTCCCTGTTCGAACAAATCACTGCTGACCCACACGGAAACCTCACTAACCTGCATCACCCCCATCCGTGTTACTGACAATAAGCTGTTCATTACGTAAACCCATATGGGTACACAACAGCATCATTTACCGAGTGAATTGGGAAAATTTCAGGGAGAGTTCCATTAGGTTTCCATCCGAGAATTCTTATTCAGTTAATTCTAATGCAGCACCATTTGACATGCAGCTGTCACTGTCATGTGGCCATTCACATTCGACGTCTCTGGACATTTTGGTTGGGGCACGTTTGGAATGGTACCTCACGTTTTGGAAGGGACATCGTTTAAAGCATATTCGGCTGAACTGATAACCTTGTCTCTTGCACCTGCAGTACAGTGGAGACAGTTTTCACTCAGAAACCAAGAGATGATCAAAAACGGAGGAAAAAATGTGTCAACAAAACCTGCCTCAGCGAGCGAATTCGCTCTTGCAACATTAATGGAGAGCGGCTTTCCTATTAACAAACAACAGCGCCCTGCGTGGGTCTCGACCCCACACCATTGAGATTAAAGGTCTCAAGCTCTACAGACTGAGCGAGCCAGGACAGGATTGATGTTGGTTAATTTATCATTTCATACTGAGTTTAATTCAGCTGAAACGGCAATTTTCAAAAATCTCGTTCATTCCTCACCATTGCAAATAACATTATTCAAGTCTATCAATTCTCAGATTTATTCCTTCAGACCATTACAATCCATTTAGGACTTGACCCGGAAATTAGGATTTTTTTTTTTATATTTTCATATTTTGACCCTGATCCTTAGGTCGCCGAAGTGATTCCCAGAAAATCTGGCAGACTGCAAATCAATCGGGAAAATACTTCAGGAAACCAAATCATTTCTGATTAGAGTGTAGGGAATCGCAAATGCTGAAGAGATGCAGTCCTCACCATCAACAATTTCTTTGTTCTACCTGCCTACAAAGTTTATCACTTCTCATATTCGAGACTGGAATTCTGATTATAAAATGTTTTAAAAACAGGAACAACCTTCTGCAGCCATTTCCAATTTGAATTAGAATTTTTTACCTTTTCACAAGGTAACAGCCGTTCCTGAGGAAGGAGTTTCCATGAGCTGTGTCCCAGGTCTGGGCAGGAAGCCGCTGAATGAAACTGTAGTGGCCCCTTTCTGTTGGCAGTCGGGGCTTGTAGACAGTGGGGTCACATTCTGCTGCACGTGACCGTTTCACTCACTGCGGACTCAGGGTCAATCATGGATGAGTTCTCGTGGTTGTATTGTTAGAAGATGGTCGGTCTCAATACTTAGAGTCATAGAGTCATAGAGATGTACAGCTCTGTGCTGTTTTTCGGCTTGGAGAACCAACATTTCGGCCAAATGCTCTGACCATTTGAGACACAGCAACTGGCAGCAAAATTGTGCGTGTACACATCCAAACGCACAGTGCTTGAGAGGATGTGGACAGCAGTAGTTCTCATTATTTTAAGAATCAGTTGCTCATGTACCCGTATTTACCGCAGAGAGGGTGAGAGACCCGAGGAGTAACAAACACACCCATAAAACAATATCAGGATCTGTGTAGTTCTGTCATAAAAAGCTGCCTGCTGTTGTTCTATTGCAAAGTTGGGTTTCAAACCCACGACGCAATAGAGACTGGACCCTAAACCCAGCACATTTAACCTCTCTGGATTAGTGGTGCTGGAAGAGCACAGCAGTTCAGGCAGCTTCCAAGGAGCAGTAAAATCGACGTTTCAGGCAAAAGCCCTTCATCAAGAATACAGGGTTTCGCCCGAAACGTCGATTTTACTGCTCCTCGGATGCTGCCTGAACTGCTGCGCTCTTCAGCACCACTAATCCTGAATCTGGTCTCCAGCATCTGCATTCATTGTTTTTACCTACATTAAACCACTCGGCGACGCTCCCTGACGATAACTAAGCGGGAAACCTGTCAAGACTAATGTTTCAGCATGGCTTCACTTCAGGCAATTTCCCCTGGCACTTTCTTTGAATACCTTCGCATAATTTAAAAAAATATTTACAACGATTTGAAAGGTTTGCACGGTGTGGATATTAGTGAGAAGCTGAATATTCTTCGACAGTTTTCCCCGGAGCTTCAGGCCTGAGGGATGTCCTTGGAAAAGTTTACAAAATCATGAGGTAGACGAGCAGAGAACATAGTAAATCTACACTTTTTCAGACGTCACGTGAGTTTAAAGCGAGATAGCATAGGTTTAATGTGAGGGCAGTACAATTTGAAAGGGATGTGAGCGACACTTGTTTTTAATACAGACATTTTTGTGCATGTTGAATAAATTGCCAAATTTAGTGGCAGAGATTGGTGCACTCACAACACTCCAAAGGCATCTAAATGGGTATACAGACAGGAAGTGTTCGGAGAGATAAGGGACAAATATTGGCAAATATGTTTAGATTAGTTACTGTCATCTGTTCAGCAGGTGCAAGTTGGATAGGAAGGTTTGCTTCCGTGCTCGGCAATTCTGTGACACTCCAGTACCTGACAACAGTTTGAATAGACCACTTGCAAAAACGCATGCTGTTTGTTACTAAGTCAGCGTGTTTGAATTTTATTTTTTCTTGAGGCGTAATGTTTTGAAATGACACAGAGAGGAATGTTTTCCAGACATTTACAGACAATGACCATTCTCCTTGATACATTCCCAAGTTCTCCATCAAATAATTTCGTTGACTAAAAAAAAACTCACAAATCGTGTTATCCCCTCAACTCTCCAGTGAATCCAAAACTGACAGCTCTTAACGTGGACCAGGTGCAAAACTCAAAAGGCAGAGTCATCATCAGACACACAAACTCATTACTTCTGTCTGTGAGACGTGTATGTCCAGAACTGCTCACACAAATAGCACCGAAGCAATTCCAATCGGAGCTTCCCGACATTCTGGAGATTTAGTGCATTGCCAAGTAACAGAAAGTCCTCAAGTAACATAAAACAAAACAGAAAAATGTACCATGCAAAGTGAATATTACCAATTATATTCTCGATTAAATTAGGTCAACAATGCGCTGGTGCCTCCATCTGATCGAGCGAGCCAATCTCCAGCCTCCCTCACCAGGACAGTAATGAAGGAAATGAGAGAAATATAACAAAGTTTCACGTTGCGATTGCCCAACTTTTAGCCACAACAACAAAAAACGAGGGAGCAGATTTAGTGCAGGATCTGGCTTCACAACAGCGGTGAAATAACGACGTCCACTCACTTTCAGGGAAAGCTGTGAACAACTCACATTGTCCAGAAGATGAATACACAGCGCAGGCTGTTTAGTTCCCATATTCTACTGCTGCCCCGACATTCATACGAAAATGTACATTTAAAAGAGAGCGTTTGTAGCTGTGTAATGACAGTGGCAGCTATTTCCCCTCGCTCTTACTACTGCCCTCGGTAGTGTAGGGGCTGGTATTCTCATCTTACACGCGGTAGTTGAGTGTGCAATTCTCTGTTGTGAAAAAGCGGAGTGTTTTGGAGCAGAAAGATGTGAAGTTCGGATGCTTCTGGAATTCTTGTTGAAACGTTCGGTGACGCGAGGAAGATGGTTTGCAGACTTTTCCTCGCCTGTCTCGGTGACATTCTCAGCGCTGCAGAGGTTCCTGTGAAACGTTGCTCTCATGTTTTGGTACGAATTCATTTGGTTTCATTCCCGCTGCTTCCGTTTGTTGCGATTGCAGATTGGGTCCAACGGATGGAATCCGTGGATGAGTGCCCTGCTTCCAGGAATTGTCTGGCTGTCTTCTGCTTGCCCTGTCCTATTATTGTTGTGCTATTCTAGTCGAATGTGTGGCCCTTGCCGTTTGTACGTTTTGCGACTAGGAACTGCTGGATTGACGCCCCCAAAAAGTCTTTGCCAAGAACCAATATCCACACACCTTCATTCGCAGATACATGGCACACAAAGTTCGCAACGAGGATATGCTATGAGGTAATTTTTAAATCATGCTCCCCTGTATTAAAAACAAATTCTGGAAAACGATATCCAGACTCCTCCGAACACTCAGTCTTATGACAGCACAGAAACCGAGAACCTCACTCAGACAACAACTCACGAGAAAACAAGGCCCAATACCTATCATGTGCAGGTCAAACGTGGTTGACGAGATTCCACGCAGGGACTGCACGAAACACGACATAGGAGAAAGAGGCTGACAACTAGAGAGCTGCATTCATAATTTCATCTGGACTGTAAACGCCTCGGACAGCTGTTCCTTGCAGTTATGCACAGAATATTGAATGTCTCTGATTCCAGGGCTTGAAATTCGGATGATATGACGGTCTGCAGCACTGGTTACTTCCTTGTGTGAGATAATTCCTAATGGAACACATGTAACACTCTATTGCTCATTGAGAAATACATCCAAAATAGGAGCTCAGATAAGCATTTCTGTTGTCTTTGTGGTGCTGTACCAGACATGCCCTGTGGCACTGCACTTATTCTGTGTTTCCTGAGGGATCGGCACATGCTTCCACGATCGTATTATGGGCAGTAATCTGCATTTTCGCTTCAATAACGGTGTGTGAGGCGGAGGTCCACAATTCTCTATTCAATTTTTCTCTTCTTCTGCACAACTGCAATACAGTAAAGGATCAATTAATATTGTAAGATGATATACAGAGGCCTGTGAAATACTGAAGTTTAAATGACATTTATGCAATGGTTAGAGATTACCTTGATTCAGGAAATAAGGATGTAAAGTCTGTTTGGCTGGAGTTGAGGAACAGTGATGAATGAACTCACAAGCATGTGTAGTTTACAAGCGCACTCGCAGTAACCACAAAGCGAAATAAATCATACAATGAAAAACAATTGTGTGTGAGTGACAAAAATGGCAATAGTCATGCGTGATCTTAACTTCCCATCTAAAACTCTCGGTTCCATTGTAAAACCGTTTGGAGAACCATAATCAAACAAATCCCACATGTCCCATAAAATATTACGAGGGATATCTTGCTAATTGATTATTCTACTGGTGACTTAATTTTCCTATTTTCTTGGAAACCATCTCTTTAATTGTGAGCATCAGAAAAGGCTTTTTATTTGCCAGCAAGAAATAAATATGTGATTAACCTTTGTTCGTTTCATGTATAAGAACACTGAGACCCCTCTGCACCGCACTTCTTTTGCGTTTCTATCGGTTTTAATGGTAATGTGCCTTTTTATTCATCCCAACAAAGTATATGACCTCGCATTCCCTACATGAAACTGCATCTGCCAAGTATACTCCAATTGTTGGAGGGAATCCGGAGGAACAGTATGTACATGTATTTGGAAAGGCAAGGACTGATTCGGGATAGTTAACATGGCTTTGTGCGTGGGAAATCATGTCTCACAAACTTGATTGAGTTTTTTGAAGAAGTAACAAAGAAGATTGATGAGGGCAGAGCAGTAAATGTGATCTATATGGACTTCAGTAAGGCGTTCAACAATGTTTCCCATGGGAGACTGATTGGCAAGGTTAGATCTCATGTAATAGTCGTGGACCTAACACCGACCCTTGTGGTACGCCGCCAGTACCTGGACACCAAGAAGAACGTGTTCCATCAACTACAACACTGTTTTCTATTGGCAAGCCAATTACTGATCAAAGCTGCAATCTCTCCCACAATTCCATTTCTCCGCATGTTACCTATTGTGGGGAACCTTATCGAACAACTTTCTGAAACCCATATACACCACATCAACCGGTTTACTGTCATCTACCTATTTGATCACTTTGTCAAAAAAGTCAATAAGATTCGTTAGGCAAGGCCTACCCATCACAAAACCGTGCTGACTGTCCCTGATCAGATTATTCTTTTCTAGATGGTCATAAATCCTATCTATAATAACCTTTTCCAACACGTTACCAACAACAGCAGTGATACTCACTGGTCTGTAATTACCAGGGTTGTCTCTTAGAGACTTTTTGAACAAGGAAACAACATTAGCTATGCCCCATTCCACAGGCATTATTCCTGACGATCAATGCCAAATGCTCATCAATCTCTTCCCTTGCTTACCAGAGGATCCTAGGACAGAAAACACCCGGCCCAGCTGACTTATCTATTTTCACACTCTGCAGTATTTCTAATATCTCTTCCTTGTGAACCTCAATCTCTTCTAGTCTAGACGCAAGTATCTATGTATCTTCCTTGCCAACATTTTCATTTTCTATAGCGAACACTGTCGAAAAATATTTATTTAGTGCTTCCCCTATCTCCTCTGACTCCACACTCAACTTCCCACTATTATCCTTGATTGTCCCAAATTTCACTCTCGTCATTCTTTTATTCCTGACATAGCAATGGAAAGCCTTAGGCATAACCCTGATCCTAACTGCAAACAATTTCTCATGTCTCCTCCTGGCTCTTCACAGCTCCCTTTGTAGGTCTTTCCTGATATCGTTGTAACCGTCGAGCAATCTAACTGTGTTTTCACATTTTTTCCTAACATAAGACTTCTTGTTCTTCTTGACCAGGGATTCCACTTCCTTAATAAACCACGGCTCACGCATTCTATATCTTCCTCCCTGCCTGACAGGTACACACACAGGAGCTTTTCCTTGAATAAGCTCAACGTTTTTAATGTGCTCACCCCCTGCAGTTTCCTACCCCATTCTACGCTTCCTAAATCTTACCTCATTGTATCGTAATTTCCCTTCCACCAGCTGAAACTTTTGCTCCGTGGAGTACACCTATCCCTTTCTATCACGAAAGTAAACCTGAGAGAATTGTGATTGCTGTCTCCAAAGTGCTCACCTACTTCCGAATCTAAAACCTGGCCAGGCTCGTTACCCAGTACTAAATCGAAAGTGGCTTCGTCCCTTGAAGGCATGTCTACACACTGTGTCAGGAAGCCGTCCTGCACACACTGGACAAAAACTGACCCATCTATAGTACTCGTACTGTAGTGATCCCAGTCAATATTTGGATATTGTCTTGAGTATTCCAGAGTTTTTCATTGTTCCACAGTCCAGATGAAGTTTGCATTCCTCACGTACGGGAGCGAGAATTCTTTCAATGTCTCAGATCAGTTCCTGTCCCGAGAACATCAAAGTCAATGTCCCGTCCTCTACTCGGTCCGACAGTTCACATTTCTGATCCTCCTCTGATTCCATTTCCCAAAGTGTTTCTCAAGATTTCCAAAGCTGGAGTCTAAATTATATGGTTTGCTTCCTAAACATTTCTCCAACTGACAATATTTTCACAGTATCTCTTCACAAGCTTCTGGCTTGCACCATGTCCAGGGATAAGAAGTCCCGTTTGGTGGAGAGATTCCCGAGGCTGGTGAGTTTCACTTTGGAACAAAGATGGTTAAGTAGCAATTTCCTGCAGTTGTTTGTAATGATGGGAGAGGGAGCGGTGGGGAATGAGCACTTTGACGAGCAGGAGGAATTGTTGCCACTGACCCGAGTCAGAGAACAGTGGACAGGGATTAAAGGAATCTAATGAAAAACAGCACTTCTGCTCAGGACGTTCAATAACAACTGCAGAAACCCGATGTGTCGAGCAGTGTATCTGGAAAGTGAAACAGAGATAATGTTTTAAAAAATGGAACATTTCTGATGAAGAACTCCAGTTTCCCAAGTCTAATCAAATTACCGGCCTGGTTTGCAAAATAGGTTTTCTGAATTTTGAACGAAAATTATTCCAGCAGGAAAGCATACAGAACGCAGTCAGCAGGATTCGAACCTACGTGGGGCAACCCCAATGGCTTTCGAATCCACCGCCTTAACCACTCGGCCATGACTACAGACGGCGATGCTTTGTTGAGCATTGACCAAATCAGCCGTGATCTCATTGAAAGCTGTCGCTGACTTGATGAGCTAAATGCTTCCATCTCCTTTCATACCTTTGCTGTCATTTGTAAGGTGCGAGACACCAATGTAAAAGAAGAAAAGCACAAAGGTAGGAAAAGATATTTGAAGCCAAACTGAGTCAAATTTATGTATTGAAAGGAAAATCACAATTGGCAATTTGCTCGATCTCTTTGCGAACATGACCAGCAGAGGTAAGCAAGGGAGCTATTGATCTGAGTATTCCTAGACCTGAAGCAAACAAAGGTTATTGACATATTCATTTCTTTTTCTGGTGAACGAAATGTTCTTTCCTGATGGTTACAATGAAAGAGATGGTTCCCAATAAAGACAAAGATTAAGTCGCATGTAGATACATTTCAATGTGACACGATTCATTTTCAGTCCCTAATTACCCCAGAGATGGAGGGGGTGAGTTACTTTTCTTCACTCTTCAACTCCTCAGCATGGAGGTACAGACATGAAACCGCTAAAGATGGAGTTCTTGAATTGGGAACCAGCGACACTGAAGGAACTAGGCAAAAGTGAGGACTGCAGATGCTGGAAACCAGATTTTAGATCAGAGTGATGCTGGAAAGGCACAGCAGGTCAGGCAGCATACGAAGAGCAGGAAAGTCGACGTTTATATTGCCAGTCCTGCTGCGTTCTGCAAACAATGTTCGTTTTGGGCTCAGATTTCCAGCAACTGCAGTTATTTGTTTTATGTTAACCTTCATAATGTTTTGGACAAAACCAATGACCTGCCAGCATCGGAAAATCGGCAGAAGGACTGGTACACCGATATGTTTGCTGAACAATACAACCATTTCATGAGCGGGAATACGATCCGGGCCACGGTGCTGAGAGGACCAAATCCCCACAAGTAAATAACAAGACAAGGCGATAGATACTATCGTATTTGGTGTAAATAAAACACCCTTTCTGAACATTTTCGTTGCAGATTATTTTCAACTTGTCTTCGAAGATTTACAAAGTGGGAAAAGGCCATTCCGCCCGTGTGCAATGCGGCTAATTAGAGAGCCATCTATTCTAGTCGCAGTTTCCAACTTTGGCCCAAAATCCCGTGTGTTCTAATGTTTCTAGGGCAAATGTCAATGAGGTTATCCTATGTTCTTAAATGGCACAATAATGGGGCAGAAGTATGACACTTGCACAAGGTATTGTAACTCTTTTGAGGAACTCATGCTCATTTTCACCCACAGAGGGAGACGCACAGGAAGATGCCCCCAAACTGACGGAGGTGTCCGTGGTGGAGAGCTGGAATCTGAAACGGACAAAAGGACAAATGCAAGTTTTAAATGCGGCAGCACAGAGGCGACTTCTCGACAGGACTTCACAGGGGAGTGTCAACATTGCCCTCGAGCTAGGTAGGACTTCGAACTTACAACCTACTGATCCGAAGTCAGACGCGTTATGCATTACACTACTGGCCCAAGAGACAGCCCTAGTGTTCGCAGAATGTCGATATGTAATGCCATGGACTTTCATGGAATCAGAATTAAAAAGGTGAACAAGCACCGAAGATAATCACCAACATTGCTTCACTTCGAAGTTTCCAATTTGTGAAGCAGTGCCTTTCACTGGCAAAGGAGAAACATTTGTCCTCAGCTGCCTGCTTCAGGGTCGCCTACTTCTCTGCTGGAAGATTCCATCGATGTATTCACAGTCACGACCCGATTTCATGATCCACTCCAGTGAAAAAGTGTCATGGTGTCGTCCAGACAAGACCATGCAGAAACTCAGCGAGAGACCTCTGGTCATTTCGAGCTCTGGATGTGGAATTAGACGAGATGCGTGACACCTTTTACTGGCGCCGCCACTTCACAGCAAATTAGCGGCTCAAAACGAGCCGTTGTCAGCATCAGCTTGATTTGTACCTTCCTGCAGTCCATTTGCTCAACAACATCAGATAGATCCCATCCGGCCCAGCTGACTTATCTATTTTCACACTCTGCAGTGTTTCTAATATCTCTTCCTTGTGAACCTCAATCTCTTCTAGTCTAGACGCAAGTATCTCTGTATCTTCCTCGCCAACATTTTCAAATTCTATAGCGAACACTGTCGAAAAATATTTATTTAGTGCTTCCCCTATCTCCTCTGACTCCACACACAACTTCCCACTATTATCCTAGATTGTCCCAAATTTAACTCTCGTCATTCTTTTATTCCTGACATTGAAAGCCTTCGGATTAACCCTGATCCTATCTGCCAACAACTTCTCATGTCTCCTCCTGGCTCTTCTCAGCTCTCTTTTTAGGTCTTTCCTGATATCGTTGGAACCCTCGAGCGCTCTAACTGAGTTTTCACATTTTTTCCGAAGATTTCTTGTTCTTCTTGACCAGGGATTCCACTTCCGTAGTAAACCATGGCTCACGCGTTCTATATCTTCCTCCCTGCCTGGCAGGTACATACTTATCTAGGACACACAGGAGCTTTTCCTTGATTAAGCTCCACATTTTTAATGTGCTCACCCCCCTGCAGTTTCCTACCCCATTCTACGCTTCTTACATCTTACCTCAATGTATCGTAATTTCCATTCCACCAGCTGAAACTTTTGCTCCGTGGAGTACACCTATCCCTTTCTATCACGAAAGTAAACCTGAGAGAATTGTGATCGCTGTCTCCAGAGTGCTCACCTACTTCCATATCTAAAGCCTGGCCAGAATCGTTACCCAGTACTAAATCGAAAGTGGCTTATTCCCTGGAAGGCATGTCTACATAATGTGTCAGGAAGCCCTCCTGCACACACTGGACAAAAACTGACCCATTTATAGTACTCGTACTGTAGTGATCCCAGTCAATATTTTGATATTGTCTTGAGTGTTCCAGAGTTTTTCATTGTCCCAGAGTCCAGATGATGTTTGTATTCCTCACGTACAGGACCGAGAATTATTTCAATGTCTCAGATCAGTTCCTGCCCCGAGAACATCAGAGTCAATGTCTCGTCCTCTACTCGGACCGACAGTTTACACTTTTTCATTCTCCTCTGATTCCATTTCCCAAAGAGTTTCTCAAGAATTCCAAAGCTGGCGTCTAAATTATATGGTTTGCTTCCTAAACATTTTTCTAACTCCCAATTGACAATATTTTCACAGTATCTCTTCACAATCCTCTGGCTTGCACCATGTCCAGCGATGAGAAGTCCCGTTTGGTGGAGAGATTCCCGAGGCTGGTGAGTTTCACTTTGGAACAAAGATGGTTAAGTCGCAATTTCCTGCAGTTGTTTGTAATGATGGGAGAGGGAGCGGTGGGGAATGAGCAATTTGACGAGCAGAAGGAAGTGTTGCCACTGACCCGAGTCAGAGAACCGAGGACAGGGATTAAAGGAATCTAATGAAAAGCAGCACTTCTGCTCAGGACGTTCAATAACAACTGCAGAAACCCGATGTGTCGAGCAGTGTATCTGGAAAGAGAAATAATGTTTTAAATATGGAACATTTCTGATGAAGAACTCGAGTTTCCCAAGTCTCATGAAATTCCCAGCCTGGTTTGCAAAATAGGTTTTCTGAACTTTGGGCGAAAAATGTTCCAGCAAGAAAGCATATAGAACGTAGTCAGTCGGATCAGAACCTACGTGGGGGAACGTCAAAGGATTTGCAATCCATCGCTTTAACCATCCGGCCATGACAACAGACAGAGCAGTGATATTGAGCATTGACCAAATCAGCCGTGATCGCATTGAAAGCTCTCGCTGACTTGATGAGCAAAATGCTTTCATCTCCTTTCATACCTTTGCTGTCATTTGTAAGGTGCGAGACACCAATGTAAAAGAAGAAAAGCACAAAGGTAGGAAAAGATATTTGCAGCCAAACTGAGTCAAAATTATTTATTGAAAGGAAAATCACACTTGGCAATTTGCTAGATCTCTTTGGAACATGACCAGCAGAGGTAAGCAAGGGAGCTATTGATCTGAGTGTTTGTGGACCTGAAACAAACAAAGGTTAGTGACATATTCATTTATTTTTCTGGCGAACGAGATGCTATTTCCTGATGGTTACAATGAAAGAAATGGTTCACAATAAAAGAGAGAGATTAAGTCGCATTTAGATACATTTCAATGTGACACGATTCATTTTCAGTCCCTAATTACCTCAGAGATGGAGGGGGTGAGTTACTTTTCTTCACGCTTGAACTCCTCAGCATGGAGGTACAGACATGAAACCGCTAGAGATGGAGTTCTTGAATTGGGAACCAGCGACACTGAAGGAACGATGTAAAAGTGAGGACTACAGATGCTGGAAACCAGATTTTAAATCAGAGTGATGCTGGAAAAGCACAGCAGGTCAGGCAGCATCCGAGGAGCAGGAAAGTCGACGTTTCTGTTGCCAGTCGTGCTGCGTTCCGCAAACAATTTTCGTTTTGGGCTCAGATTTCCAGCAACTGCAGCTATTTGTTTTATGTTAACCTTCATAATGTTTTGGACAAAACCAATGACTTGCTAGCATCGGAAAATCGGCAGAAGTTCTAGTACACCGATATGTTTGCTGAACAATACAACCAAACCATGGGCGGGAATACGATCCGGGCCACGGTGCTGTGAGCACCGAATCCTCACAAGTAAATAACAAGACAAGGCGATAGATACTATCGTATTTGGTGTAAATAAAACACCCTTTCTGAACATTTTCATTGCAGATTATTTTCTACTTGTCTTCGAAGATTTACAAAGTGGGAAAAGGCCATTCCTCCCATTGTGCATTGCGGCTAATCAGAGAGCTATCTATTCTACTCGTAGTTTCCAACTTTGTCCAAAAGTTTGGTCATGGTGTCATGCGGAAACTCAGCGAGTTCACTCAGACATTTTTGTGTGTGCAGAATGATTTGCCACATTTAAGGCAAATTCAATGGCATCCGAATGTGTATATAGACAGGAAGCGTTCGGAGAGATAAGGAACACGTTTTGGCAAATATGGTTCAATTAATTTCGGTTATCTGTTCAGCAGGGACAGGTTCGATAGGAGGGTCTCTTTCCGTGCTCGGCAACTTTGATGTGCTCCCGCAGCTGAAACCAGTTTTAATGGACCATTTGCAAAAAAATGCACTCTGTTTGTTACGCAGTCAGCGCGTTTGCCTATATTTCTGCAGCGTGGATGGGACGGGTTGAACCAGCGATGAGGGTCTTTCCGGACTTTTGCTTCCAATGACCATTCGTTTGGCACCTTCCCAACTTTGCCATCAAAGAGTTTGGCTGAAGAATAATACGGCACGGATAATGTTACCCCCCTCAGCTCTCCAACGAATCCAGAAACTGTCAGCTCTTCATGTGGAACAGAAGCAAAACAGAGAGGGTGGACCATTGCCAGACACACCGAAGCATGCATGCTGCCTTTGTTGCAGTGCAAGCCGATTATGTCATGAACTGCTCAGAGAAACGGCAGCGAGGCAATTCCGGACATACTGGAGATTTAGTGCATTGCCAAGTCACAGGAAGTGCTCAACAAACATAAAACAAAACGGGACAGCAATAATCCATGAAAAATGAAGTTTTCCAATTGCACTCGTGATGTAATTAGGTCAACAATGCGCTGATGACTCCATCTGATCGAGAGGACCAATCACTAGCCCCCTTCACCAGGACAGTAATGAAGGAAATGCGAGAAATACAAAAAACATTTCTCATCGCGATTGCCAACCTTTTCGCCATTGCAACAACAAAAACGGCGAGCAGATACAATGCAGAATCTGGTTTCATATCAGCAATGAAATACTAATATCCATTCACTTTCAGTGAAAACGGTGAACAAAGGAAATTGTCTGAAATATGAATACCCAGCGCAGGCTACTTGGTTCCCCGATTATACTGCTGCACAGACTTTCATATTTAAAGGTACCTTTCAAAGAGAGTGTTTGTGGCTGTCCATATGGCAATGGAAATTGTTGCCCGTGCTCTCACTGCCATTATTAATTGTGTTGGGTTTGGCATCCTCACCTTGCACGCGGGAGTTCAGTATACAATTCTCAGCTGTGAAAAATCGGAGTGCTTTGGAGCAGAAAGATGCGAAGCTCGTGTGCTTCATGGAGAAGTTGTTGGAATGTTTTGCGGAGCTGGGAAGTGGGATCCTCACAGTTCTGGGTAACATCCTCAGGGTTGCAGAGCCTGTTGTGAAGCCTACTGTCCTGTGGCGTCTGGAATTGATTTAGTTTCATTGCCGCTGGGTCCGGTTGTTGGTGTTGCAGATTGGATCCTGATCAATGTGTTTATTGATGGAATCCATGGAAGCGTGCCCTGCTTCTCGAAAATCTCTGGCTGCCTTCTGATTGCCATGTTCTATTACTGTTGTGCTGCTCTAGAGGATGCTTGATGTCTGTACGTATAGCTACTCGGGACAGCTGGCCGTGGCAATTAGTGACGGCCACACAAATTCTTTGCCAAGAATATGTATCCCACAACTGCATTCCCAGATGTCTGGCACACTAAATTGTCAACTAGGATATGCCATAAAGCAATTGAAACACCATGCTTCCCTTTAATAAAATAAATTTCTGGAAACTGATAGCCAGACTCCTCTGAACACACGGATTTAGGACAGCACATAAACCAACAGCCTCACTGAGGGAAAGCTCACCAGAAAACAATATCCAATGCCCATCTTGTGCAGGACAAATGTGGTTGTCCAGATTCCACGCAGGGACTGCACGAAACACTATATCGGAGAAACAGTCGGACAACTAGCGAGCTGCAATCATGAACTTCAGCCAGCCTGTATACGCCACGGGCAGATGTTCTTGTAGTTGTATGTAGGGCATTGAGTGTTTCTGATTCAGGGTCTTGGACCGTCTGCTGCACTGGTTAATTCCTTGTGTTGTAACTACTGTTGGAACATATGTAAAACTCGATTGCTCATTGAGATGTACATCCAAAATATTAGCCGAGAGAAGGAATTTGGTGGTTTTTCTGGTGCTGTTCCTGTCATGCCCTCTGGAACTGGACTTATTGTGTGCTTCCTGACGGTTCGGTGCATGCTTCCGTGATCGTATTTTGGGCAGAAACCTGCGTTTTATCTTCAATAACGTGCGTTTGCAAACCTGGTACACCTCCCTGTATTTTGTTATCTCTTATTGTGTGCAATTGCAACACGGCAAATTATTAATTTACATTGGAAGGTGAAATCGGAGGCGTGTGAAATGCCAAGGGATTAGTGACATTTATCAATTGGTTGCATATTACTTTGATTCAGGAGATAAGGATGTAAAACGTGTTTGTGTAGAAATGGGGACCAGTGAGGAAAGAAGTCATCCGCAGGTGGAGTTTACAAGTGCACTCGCAGTAACTACGACGTACAAGAAAAAAATACGACATGTGAGTGATAAAAGATGGCAATAGTTACGAGTGATCTTAGTTTCCCATCTCCCACTGACGGTTCAATGGTAAAAAAAAAAAGTTTGGATGACAATAATCAATAAATCATATCTGTCCCAGAGAACAACGCGAGCCATATTTTGGTCAACGATTAGTTTACAGCTGACTTAGTATCTGTCTTTTCTTGGAAACCATTTCCTTTGTTGTGACCATCAGGAAAGATATTACTTTTGACATAAAGAAAATGAAGATTATGTCACTAATCTTTTTTTGTTTCATGCCCAAGTACAATCAGACGACCTTAATCAAATCTGCTAGTCATGCTAGCAAAGAAATCTGGAAGCATGCCAAGTGTGATTTTTCGGTCAATAAATAATTTTGATTCAGTTTGATTGAAACCACCTCTCCCTAAAGTTGTGCTTTTCTCCTTTTAAAATGGTGTCCGGTATCTTCCAAATGACGGCAAAGATACGAGAGCAGATGGAAGCAATTTAGCCTATCAAGTCTGCGACAACATTTAATGAGATCTAGTTAATTCTCAACCCCCGTTTTTATCCTCATCTCCGTGATGCTCCATGTCTGTCTATCATCGCCTTTAATACACCTCGCCTTCACAGCCCTCTGTTGTTAGGAAACCCACAGATTTGCTACCTGTGAATATCCTCCTTATAATTTTCTTAAATGTTTGATCCCTTCAGCTGTGAGAACGCACTCTCTTCCCAATTTCTCGGGGGTGTACATCAGAGCAGAATAATCCCCTGAAGGTAGGTCTGCACTCTCCAGTGCCGCTCCGTGTATTTGAAACATTTTCATATTTTGACCTCTGATTAAAAATAGTAGACCTAATTTGCACATCAGATTTGCCGGTGGTGAATTTTTTCAAGAAGACTTCAATGAGCGTAATTCTACTGGCAGTGAATAGGGCTAGACAAATTAGATCACTTACAGTGGGGAAACAGGCCCTTCGGGCCAACAAGTCCACACCGCCACGCCGAAGCACAACCCACCCATACCCCTAAATTTACCCCTTACTTAACACTACGGGCAATTTAGCATGGCCAATTCGCCTGACCTGACCTGCACATCTTTGGACTGTGGGAGGAAACCGGAGCACCCAGAGGAAACACACACAGACACGGGGAGAGCGTGCAAACTCCACATAGTCAGTCGCCTGAGGCAGCAATTGAACGCGGGTCTCTGGCGCTGTCAGCCAGCAGTGTTAAACACTGTGCCACCGGGCCGCCCTAATGCAACGACATTTTTCTTTTGCGATCCAGTGCTGTGTTTGTTCACCTCTCTGCGCATGAAAATGGATCCTACCCATCCAGTTTATCTCTCATCAATATGTGTGTAATTCAAATTGATGCGGCCATGACTACACACGCGCAATGCTGTCTTAGTATGTCTTATGTAATGGAAAGTTCCAACCTGAAACACCAGGATTTGGCTTTCCTTGGCACCCCAGCATCCTCCTCCTTTCGAAAGAAAGAGAGTCTGACAGCGAATACTGGGGTGCCAGGAAAAGCCAAATCCTGGTGTTTCAGGTTGTAACTTCCCGTTACATAAGACATACTAAGACAGCATTGCACGCGTTTAGTCATGGCCGCGTGATACAGGTGATGGATTAGAAATCCATTGGGGCTTCCCTCCGCAGGTTCGAATTCTGCTGGCTCCGTTTTCAGTGATGTCATGCAGGACGAGTTTTCACTCACAGTTCAGAAATGTCGACTCAACAAAGAAGACCAGTCAGTTGATTATACTTAGCAAACTCAAGTTATTAATCAAAAATGGAACACACTTAAAACATTATCTCCGTTTCTCTTTTCACAGTTACTGCCAGACCCATTGAGATTTTGCAGTATTCTTTGAATGTACTGTGCAGAAGTGCTGCTTTTGAATAGATTCCTTTTACCGCAGTCCTCCGTTCACTAACTCTGGTCAGTGGCAACACTTCCCCCCGCTCGTCGAAGAGCCAATCCCCACCACTAATTTTCCCATCATTATAAATTGCCGCAAGAAATTGCTGACAAACCATCTTTGCTCCAAAGCGAAACTCACCAACATCGGGAATCCCTCCACAAAACGGGACTTCTCATCCCTGGACATGGTGAAATACAGACGATTGTGAACAGAATTTGGGAAAATATTGTCACTTGTCATGTGAAAAAATGTTAAGAAGGCAAAGCACGTCACCCAGTCTCCAGCTTTGTGAATCTCAGAAACTCTTTGGGAAAAGGACTCAGAGGAGAATGAAGAAGGGTGAATTGTCAGACTGATCGGAAACAGTC
This sequence comes from Chiloscyllium plagiosum, assembly GCF_037043375.1. Classification (NCBI taxonomy): domain Eukaryota; kingdom Metazoa; phylum Chordata; class Chondrichthyes; order Orectolobiformes; family Hemiscylliidae; genus Chiloscyllium; species Chiloscyllium plagiosum. Next base: position 49,987 of record NW_028270209.1, on the reverse strand, counting down.
AGGACAGCTTTCCGTTCTTTAAGAGGACGGGACATTGATTCTGATGTTCTCAGGACATGAACTGATTGGAGACATTGAAGTAATTCTCGGTCCTGTACATGAGGAATGCAAACCTTGTATGGACACTGGGACAATGGAAATACTCGATACCACACAAGATACTGAGAGGTTCGAAGAGAGATGTTTCCGATTGGAGCAGAGCTGGTTCCCTGTGGCATGGGTGTGTCTGTCGTGGATGGGATCAGACTGTTCCCATGTCGCCATTATGAATGTCCCAGTCCTTATTTCGGAAAAGTAAAATTGATAGAGGACAGTTGTCGTTCTGGGAATGTCAGCCTGAAGTGGGAGGTCAATCACAGACTGCTTTCGAGGATCGTCCAAGGTTAGGTTGGAAGTATCAGCTCATTTGACTGTTAACTGAAATGTTACTGGTTCAATAGCCCCAGGGCGACAGCGATTGGTGATCATAATGCATCTGTTTTCTGTGCAGCGCCGTTTCGTGTTTCTAATGGGGTCAGGAAAATGTTTTCCAAACAGAAACCTTTGGTATGACGAACGATAAAAAAAACGTTTCTGCATTGCTTTAATGGTTAATGTACAGAAATGTGGATTCTGGGAATCTGAAGCAAAGACAGAAACTGCTGTCGAAACTAACCAGTTTGGTAGTGCCTGTGGGAGATTACCGAGTTCTGATGAAGTTTTGAAATATTTGTCTCTGATTCTCTCTGAATAGACGCTGTAAGATATGCTGAGATTCTCCTGGTATTTCTGTTCGTGGTTTTAACTGAATGTCTATTCCATTTATAAGGATGATACAACCAAACCCACCACAAACCAAAATTAAGAACTAACACCTCAGCATCTCACTCCACCGCATGCCCAAGGATAACTACACGATACTGCACTTCTCCAGCTTCCACCCTAAATATATTAAAGAAGCCATACCGTCAGGACAAGCGCTTCACCTGCACAGGAACCGCTCAGATGAGGAATAATGCGACAGTCACCTAAAGATTTTGAAGGATATCCTCATGATGATGGAGAAAATGTTGAACTGATTGATCGCCAATTCCGGTGTGCCACAGTGAAAATCTGCAGTGAACTCGTCCGAAGACAGACAGAGGATGCGACTAAGAGAGTATCTTTCATCGTCAGTACTTTCCTGGAGTTCAGCAGGTTCTTCACAGGATTCAGCATGTCACCGATGATGATGAGCATCTCACTAAGAACATCCCCATGGCTTCAATTCTCACCTTCAAACACCCAGCAAAATTATAACATACGACCGTTTACAGTGAACTACTCAGCCTTCACACAGCATTAACCACAACACCACAGCACCATGCCTTCGCAACCTTTGCAAGACATGGACACTACCATCACCCGTTAGTACACCACCCACCACGTACACTTCAGATACTCATGTGACTCAAGCAATGTTGTTTGTCACATATGCATCAGGCAATGATACCACAAGATACCCAGTAATGGTATATTGGCGAGACCATGCAGATGGTGTGCCAATGGATGAATGGTAACGGCATAACAATTGCCAGACAGGATTATTCACACCCAGTCGGGGAAGAGTTCAGCAATCAAGGACATTTGGTTTTCAATCTTCGACTAAATGTCGGCCAAGGCGGATTTCGAGATACACAACGCAAAATCGCCAAACAGAATTGGGTCGCCAACTGCCTTCGTTGTGGTGATGGCATCAACCATGATATTCGGTTAATGTCACACCACATGTGACCCACCACACTGTTCTGTATCTGTGACATCTTCCTTATTGTTCTGTTTCCACACCATCCCCGTGACAAGTTGGTATTGTCTCTCTACCTTAATCACTTTGTTCAATATTGGCTAACTGATAATTTGGGTCAGACTCGCGGCATGCGACTCTAGCCAAATAAAAATCAGAAGAACTGGGAACGCTGTAAACCAGGAGCAAGGGCAAGGGTTACTGGGCGGGGGGGGGGGGGGTAATGGGACTGGGGCATCGTGGCGAAGGGGGCAGGTGTTTCGCTGGTCTGGGGATATTTGTGGAGGGACATGAGAGTTAATGTTTCAGAACTGGTGTCCCTTCCTCTGGTGTTTTTGTTGTGGAGCAGTTTTCCAGTTGCTTCTGTTTCTGTTCCGTGTCATTCCAGTGCCTTGATTTGTCTCCAGTACGACTTTATTTTAACGGTTTGTAATTATCTCTCTGCCTCACTTTATTGGATCATAGGTCAACCATTCTGTTGGTACTCAGTTAGTGGCACATTACTCACACTGTCTGAAGTTCTTGTTCACTTGCAGAGACTAAGTCTTTGACACTCCGCTCCCACAATTTGCCTGATATTTTGATCTGTCTGCCCTTGATCTCTCTTCCCTTAAATTCAGTGTTCTGTGTTATTCCCTCTCACTTCACCTGACTAAAGGGCTCTGGTCCGAAATCTTGTTATTTCATATAAACATGTGCATCTATAACCTGGTGTGATTTCTGAATTGGTCCATCGCTGTCCAAAACCGCAACCTCCACAGCAGATACACGGAAACACCACCACACGCACTTTCCCCTCCACACTATGTTCAAGCTCATTTACTCCTGCTGCCGCATGTAATTCTGAACGTGTTGTTGTTCATGATGAAATCTTAAGGTTCAAGCGGTTCTTTTGCAATGTATGTACTTTGGAATGTAGTTCAATTTCAAAGAATAACATACTTCAAGGGACGATATATGCTTCAAAGCTTTGCCTGAGTTGTTTAAATGTCATTTATCTTGAACCCAGTGAGCTGACGGAAGAATAAACATGCTTTGCACTTCTACCACACGGTGCCAGGGACCCAGTTCAATTGCAGCCTGTGGCGACTGTCTGTATGGTGCTTGTACTCCTCCCATGTGTGCGTGAGTTTTCCTCCCACATTATGAAAGCTGTGTAGTTTCGGTGGATTGCCAAATGGAAAAATACCCAACTTTTCCAGGTATGTGGACGTCAGGTTATTTCGCTATGAGATACTGGAAGAGGATCGATAAGGAAGTGGTTTTTGTTGGGATAATCTTCACTGCTTTGGTATAGACTTGATAGACCGAACGGCCGACTTCCACACAATTGGGATTTTACGAAAATTATTGCGACAGTGCGATTTTCCAGACAGTCCGAAAGATAAATAATGTTTCCAGGTGTCGTTTTGAACGTCTGCAAACGATGTTCCAATTCTCACACAGGAACTACACCTCGAAGTCTGCACTTACGCAATTTAAAGTTGTGCATTCAGTTTCACGCTTCGGAAATCACAGCTTTTTACCATTAAGATCAAATCTTGTGTTTCTTAATCTATATCATAAACAGTCGAATTAGTTTCATTTATCTACATTTAATGCATGTACTTCAAACTGATTGGAATGGTAACTTCTCAGATTCAGGTTCATTTTGATCGTGGATAGGTAGATGACAACCACTCTTCCCATCATCCCAAGTGGATTTGCAAGGCTGAGCCGTGCTGCTCCCTGGGAGAGGGTGAAGCGCGGTGATGGCCTGTTCGGTGACATCATTCATGTATTTGTCTCCAGTTAGTTTCTATGGAGAGGACTGACAATGAGGGGAAGTTCGAAGGCAAGAGCAGATTCTGGGAGGGGAAGCCTCTCGAAGAGGTTTTGGCAGTATCTGAGAGACTTTCCAAACTTCAAACAGGCAAAGTCATTGAATAAAATCTCGGGGGATTCCTTCTAACAGGAGAATGGTGTAACCGAAAATATATAATATAGCCTAAATGAACATAAATACCGCAGTCTTAGCAGGACGAAAGGAGGAAGAACATATTTGATTGAGGACTTCCTGCTGCAGCCTTTAAGTAGCGCAGCTTAGTCAGCTGCTCATAAATGATGGTAAAACATCTATCCTCCAACTGATCACCTTCAGCCACGTGCTGGAGTATGTGTAGTCTACTTCTGTCTATCTTTTGCTGCAAAATGGCTATGGAGACGTGTATGTCTTTGATATCAGGCTTATTCGGAAGAATGGCTCTACTAAGGTTTGACGTTAGCTTTCGTGATTCGTTGGTGAGCACTGCTGCCTTACAGCACGAAGGACCTGGATTCGATTCCAGCCTCAGGCGACCGTTTAGAGTTCGCATATTCTCCCTGTGTCTGCATGGGTTTCTTCGGGTTGCTGCAGTTTCCTACTACAGTCCAAAGATATGCAGGTTAGATAAATTGGATATGCTAAATTGTACCTCGTTCTCCAGAATGTGTTGGTCAGGAGCAGTGCAAACTAATAGGGAAGGGAAATTGCTGGGGGTGGAATACTCCTTCGAGGTTGCGTGTGAACTTGTTGGGCCTAATGACCTGTTTCCACACTGTAGGGATGGTATGATTCTATTTCATAACGTCGATACTTTAACAGTGTAAGGCATGGTACAACTCAGCAGCTTGTTAGTAAAATGGTGAATGGTGGATTCACGCTGATTATCTGTGTCAAAGTTAACTGGCAAGGGTCCATCTCAATTGGAATTGACGACTATGCAAATTTAATTGAAACAGAATCATGGCTGGAAAATACCTCCAGTGAAAATGCATCACCAAATTCAACATTTCTATTCATGGCAAGTTGCTGACTCAGCCTATCTCAAATGTCTGATTACATGAATCTGCTGCAAGAACACAGGGATACATATTTCCAAACTGATCCTCTTAACTCTGTAGCTGAAGCGTTACATTTTTGTGAAGGTTTTCTCACCTCCCAGTAAGTGTTGGCCTTCTAACAATTGAGTTTGACAAAGTTTATTTGAACAGTTCATTAAACTATTTCGATGTTCTGAAGTGGGGGAGGAGAGCAACCCTCTGATCCACTGGGACAGTGAAGGACTGACTGAAGGAATACCTATCCAATTGTGATGTTTAGTACCTTGGAAGCGAACATGCAGATAATGATTTTCCCATTCGTTTACTTCCTCTGTCTTTAGGACGATAGTAGTACGAGAGTTTCGAACATCTGCAGGTTCTACGGGGACGCCCGCAAGCGATCGGGAGAAGGGAGTAGTGGAGCAGGGCGTTTGAGTAAAGTGAAAGGGAATCATGACTGGAGGGCGTGAGGCTGTAAGTGAGAGAGGAAGTGGTGATGCAAGCCTCACTGTTGGCATTAATGGGTCAGCCTATACTCGCCACTGTTCACACTGACTTTCACAACACTGCTGATCAATTCACCACAATGATACTGTTCTCTTGGCGTTGTATTCCCTCTGCATATTAACGTGGTTAATGGGCCCCGAGAGGATGAACGTATCTTCTTTATCCTGTCGGCTTAAACAGATGAATATATCAGTTTGAAATGAACGCAATACGAGATTGGCTTTCTGTGCATTTGCACTGGAGAATGTCCAGGTGTGAACGTTTCTTTTCTGTATCAGCGGAGGTTAGTTTAATTTCTTATGGAGCAACTTTCATAAAGTAACAAATGTCCAAGTTACTGTGATTGAACAGCTAATTAAATACACATATGGTTATGAACATCATCGTCTGCACTTACACCGTTGATGAATTAGTGAAAGCGTCTGGTAAGAACGAGACTAGTATGTTGTCAAATCCTGGCGTTACATGTCCTGTACATTGAAGGATCGTTGCTTAAACTTCTTTAAAATGCTGTATTGTTGATCTACCACACCGAAAGAGCATGCTTCTTGTGTTTGAGCTCAGCGCATTTTTATTTCGTATTACTACATCCTGCCGCCTGCTGTGCCCCCATCAGTCAATACTAGATCCTGCTAATTCAACGGAAAGATTCTGTACTATGTTCCACAAGGACGTTTCAGTTAACGGTCGAATGCGCTGAAACTTCCAACCTAACAAATTCGACGATCCTCTAAAGCAGTCCGTGACTGAATTCCAAATTCAATGTGCCATTCCCTGAACGACTACTGTCCTCTATCAGTTTTACTTTTCCAAATGAAAGACTGAACCATTCATTATGGAGACATTTTAACAGTCTGATACCCTCAAGACAGACACACCCATGTCACTGGGAACCAGGTCACCTCCATCAGGGATGATCTCCCTTTTTGCCTCTCAGTGCCTTGTGTGTTCTAGAGATTTTCATTGTCGCAGAGTACAGATGAAGTTTCTATTCCCCATGTACAGGGGTGAGAATGTTTTCAATGTCTCAGACGAGTTCCTGTCCCGACAACATCAGAGTCAATATTCTGGCCTCTGCTCGGTCCGACAATTCACCCTTCTGCATTCTCCTCTGATTCCACTTCCCAAAGAGTTTATCAAGATTCCCAAAGCTGGTGCCTGGATTGGTTTGGCTCCTTAACATTTTTCCAACTGCCAATTGATAATATTTTCACAGTAAAGCTTCGGAAACCTCTGGTCTGCACCATGTCCAGTGATGAGAAGTCCCGTTTGGTGGAGAGATTCCCGAGGCTGGTGAGTTTCACTTTGGAACAAAGATGGTTAAATGGAAATTTCCTGCGGTTGTTTGTAATGATGGGAGAGGGAGCGGTGGGGAATGAGCACTTTGTTGAGCAGGAGAAAGTGTTGCCACTGACCCGAGTCAGGGAACAGAGGATAGGGATTAAAGGAATCTAATGAAAAGCAGCACTTCTGCTCAGGAAGTTCAATAACAACTGTAGAAACACGATGTGTCGAGCAGTGTATCTGGAAAGAGAAACAGAGATAATGTTTTAAATATGGAACATTTCTGATGAAGAACTCGAGTTCCAAAGTCTAATTAAATTACCGGCCTGCTTTGCAAAATAGGTCTTTTGAACTTTGAGCGAAAATTCGCCCAGCAGCAAGTCATTCATAGCGGAGTCAGCTGGATTCGGAACTACGCGGGGAAACCTGAATGGATTTTTAACCTATCACCTTAACCACTCGGCCATGAGTACTGACTAAAAAGCAGAGCTGAGCATGAACCAAATCAGCCGTGATCTCATTGAAAGCTGTCGCTGACTTGATGGGCTAAATGCTTCCATCTCCTCTCCTAACTCTGCTGTCAATTGTAAGGTGCGAGACACCAATGGTAAAGAAGAAAAGCACAAAGTTAGTGAAAGATATTTGCAGCCAAACTGAGTCAAAATTGTTGATTGAAAGGAAAATCACACTTGGAAATTTGCTAGATCTCTTTGCAAACATGACCAGCAGAAGCAATCAAGGGAGCTATTGATCTGAGTATTCTTGGACCTGAAGCACAACAGAAACACATCTCTTGGATACTATTTTGGACGTATTTCTCAATGAGCTATCATGTTTCAGATATGTTCCATCGGGAGTTACCTCACACAAGGAAGTAACCAGTGCTGCAGACGGTCATATAATCCGAGTTCCAAGTCCCGGAGTCAGAGACACTCAGTGCCCTGTGTGTACCTGCAAGGAACAGCTGTACATGGGGTTTACAGGGTAACAGAACTGCATGAATGCAGCTCGATGGTCGTCTGTCTGCTTCTCCTCTGTCGTTTTCTGTGCAGTCCCTGCGTGCAATCTTGTCAACTATGTTTGTCCGGCACAAGATGGGCATTGGTCACTTGTCTCTGAGAGAGGCTGTTGGTTTATGTGTTGTTATAATTCCGAGTGTAAGGAGGAATCTGCTTGTCAGTTCCCAGAAACTTACTTTAATAAATGGAAGCGTGCTTTTTAACATGTCGCGTGGCATATCCTCGCTGCGAAGTTCGTGCACTGCGAATCACGTTGCGGGACAATCCAATTTTGGCAAAGAATTTGTGTGGCAGTCACGAGTTGCCACGACCAGCTCTCCCTAGTTGCAATACGGACAAATGGCAAGAACTACAAATTCGATTAGAGCAGCACAAGTTTAATGTGACAGGGCAAACAGAAGGCAGCCAGAAGATTTCTGGGTGTAGGGCAATCACCCAAGGTACCTTTTCATATTAAAGTCTGTGCATCAGTAGAATCTGGGACCCAAGTAGTCTATGTTGGTTATTCATATTCCAGACAACTTGTGTTGTTCCCCGTTTACTCTGAAAATGAATGGACATAGTTACCTCACCGTTATTTCGAAAGAAGATCCTGCATTGAAATTGTTCGCCGGTTTTGATGCTTTGGTGAAAAGGTGGGCAATCACGATGTGAAACGTTGCTATACCTTCATTTCCTTCATTACTGTCCTGGTGAGGGAGAAAGGTGATTGGCTCTGTCGATCAGATGGGGGCACCGGTGCTTTGATGGCCTAATTTAATCACGGATATAATTGGAAATGTTCACTTTTAATGGTTCATTGTTGTTCTTTTTTTTATATGATACTTGAGCACTTTCTGGGACTTGGCAATAAACTAAATCTCCAGTAGTTTTGGAATTGCCTCGCTGTTCCTTGTGCGAGCGGTTCATGTCAGAGACGACTCACAGTGCCTCACAAACAGCACTTAAGCTTCGGTGGTTCTGATCATGGTACCGCCTTTTCAGTTTTGATTCTGTTCCACGTTAAGAGCTGTCAGTTTTTGGATTTGCTGGAGAGCTAAGTGGGTAATGCGATATGTGAGATATTTTTCTTCAGCCAAAATCTTTGATGGCGAGCTTGGGAAAGTGTCAAGAAGAATGGTCATTGGCAGCAAATATCCGGAAAACCTTCATCTCTGGATCGGTTGGGCCCATCCACCCTCCAAACAAAATAGCCAAACTCGCTGACTGAGTCACAAACATCATGCGTGTTTTGCAAGTGGTGTATTCAAACCGTTTCCGGTGGCTGGAGCATCTCAGAGTTGTCGAGCATGGAAACAAATCCCGCGATCCAACTTGCCATTCCTGAATAGATAACCGAAATTAATCCACACATATCTGCCAATATTTGTGCCTTATCTCTCCGAGGTCTTCCTGTCTATACGCCCATTCAGATGCCTTTGAAATGTTGTGAGTGCACTAGACTCTGCCACTAAATGTGGCAATTCATTCCACACACACAAAAATTCTGTGTGAAAAACATGTGTCCCTCACATCCCTTTTAAATTTTTCCTCTTTCACATTAAACGTTTGCCATGTAGATTTGAACTCGCGTGTCTTGTGAAAAAGTGCTCCCTGACTATTTACTCTGTCTGTCTTCCTCATGATTTTATAAGCTTCTGTGAGGCCATATCTGAGCCCTGAAGCTCCTGGGAATCTTACGAAGCCTATTCAGTTTCGTTCTCATGTCCAAGCAGTGCAAACCTTGCAAATCCTTGTAAAGGTTTTCTAAACTTACTCTTGCAAGAAGTGTGTCCAGCTGCAGCACTTGTTTGACTGCGTGGTCACTCTGGAACTGCGGGTGGACTCACTGTGGAGCATCAGCAATTCTGGAGAATCATGTTGCCTCCCAGGTGCTCAGGCCAGGGATGTCGCCCATCGGCTGAAGAGCATTCGAAAAGGGGATCGTGAACAGCCAGTTGTCTGGAGGACGATATGAGGACCTGCAGGGATAATTCAGGGAGCTAGGAGAGAAATTAAAGAGGAGGACCTCAAAGGTAGTAATCTCGGGATTACTGCTGGTGCCATGTGACTGCCAGCGCAGAAATGAATTTAAAAAGGCACGATGAACACGTGACTTGAGGAATGGTGCTGCAGGGCGGGTTTCAGATTTGTTGGATTTTGCGACCAGTTTTGGGGAATGTGGGACTATAAGAAAATTAACGATCTACATCTGAACCAGACAGGAACGAATGTCCTTTCGGGAGTTTTTGCTACTGCTGTTGGGGAGGTTTTATACTAATGTGGAAGAGGGCTGCGAACCACACCATTAAGCAAGTCGGCAGTGCGGTGGAAACTGGAAACGCTAAGAATCAGGAAGATAGCATTAATAATGGGAAGAGTAGGCAGAGAGCAGATGAATGTAAAAGAACTGGTGGCCTGAAATGCATCTACTTTAATTCATAGAGTATAGACAGATGAACTTAGGGCTTAGGTTGGTGCCTGGGAATATGACGTTATTGCGATCACAGAGATTTAGTTGAAGGAAGGGCATGGTTGGCAACCAAATATTCTAGGATATAGACGCTTCAGACGGGACAGGGAGGGAAAAAACGGGAAGGAGTTGCATTGCTGGTCAGGGATGATATTACGGCTGTGCGAAAGGAGGACACCATGTAGGGCTTAGGTCGTGAGACACTATGGATGGAGCAATGAAATAAGAAGGGTGAGATTAGATTTTTGGGGCTGTATTACAGTGAGCGTGAGGTGTAAGAAAAAAATAGTTAAACATATCATGGAAAGACGTATAGGCAATAATTTAGTGTTTATTGGAGATTTCCGTTTTCCCAACATTGACCGGGATACTCTTAGCGTCAGAGGTCTGGATGGGATACAATTTGTAAGAAGCCTCCAGGTGAGTTTTCTGGAGTGGTATATCAATAGTCCGACGAGGGAATAGGCCATATTGGAACTGATATTGGGGAATAAGCCAGGGCTGGTGATAGCAGTTGCCGTGGGTGATTTCTTTGGGAAGTGTCCAATATTCTGTAAGATTTAGAATACTCATTGACAAAGGTGAGAGTGGTCCTGAGGAAAGAGTACTAAACTGTGCCAAAGCTAATTACATCAAAATTATGCAGGAGGTCGGAAATGTGGATTGGAAACAGCTATTTGTAGGAAGGTCCACATTTCATATGTGGCAGGATTTCAAAGATAGTTTAAATATAGTGCAGGATAGGCATGTCCCGTTGAAGGCAAAGGATTCGAAAGGCAATATTCGTGAACTGTTGATGACAGGACACTTGTACGACTCGCCAAGAGGAAAAGGGAAGCATACAAAACGCCTCGGCAGCTAAGAACATAATGGTCCCTGGAGGAACATGAGAAGAGTAGGACAAGTCTTAAACTAGGAATGAAGAGGGTTAAAAGGGGTCATGAAACAATTTCACGCTAGCACAATTGAGGAGAATCCTAAAGCCTATTATTCATATATAAGAAGTAAACGGGTAACCAGAGAAAGGATTGGTCCACTAAAGGAAAATGAACGAAGGCTGTATGTCGAATCTGAGAGATTGGGTATGATTCTGAATGATTATTGTGCATCAGTGGTCACTGAGGAGAGGAACATGGTGATTGATGAGTCTAGAGTAAGACATTTGATTAGTCTGGACCATGTTGACATAAGTAGGGAAGCTGTGTTGGGCAGGCTAGTGGTAATTAATGTGGACAAATCCCCAGGAACGGATGGGATCTATCCCTGGTTCCTCAGTGAGGAGAGAGAGGAAATAGTTGGGGCCCTGGCAGATATCTTCGTGGCATCTTTCAGCACAGGTGAGGTTCTGGCTGACTGGAACGTTGCTCATATTGTCCCCTGTACAAGAAGTATGTAGGGATATTCCGGATAACTACAGAACAATGGGCCTAACATCAGTGTTGGGAAAGTTGCTGGAGAAGGTACTGAAGGATAGGATTATTCATATTTACAAAATAATGTGCATATCAGTGAGAGGCATAGAGTTTTTCGGGGAAGTGCCCAAGTTGATAGATGAAGGAAAGGATGTTGATGTCACATACATGCACTATAGTAAGGAGTTAGATAAGGTAACCAAATACAGAACGTAAAGTAATATGGTGTGCAGGGTGTTCTAGACAAGTGGATAAATAGTTAGTTGAGCAATAGAAGACAGAGAGTGGCAGTTGAATGAGTTTCGGGAAATGGAGAAAGATGAGCAGTAATGCTCCACAGGGGTCAGTGTTGTGGCCACTTTTGTATGTGATATATATAAATGATCTGGAAGAGAGCACTGTTGGAATGATCAGAAAGTTTGCAGATGACACGAAGATTTCTGGACTAGCAGAACGTATAAGTGACCGTTAAAGAATGCAGGAGGATATTGATATACTGGAAATTGGGCGTAAAAGTGGCAGCTGGAGTTCAAAACAGACAAATGTGAGGTGAGACATTTCGGTTAGTCTAATTCTAGATGGGGTTATACAATGAACGGAAGAGCTTTGGGGAAAAATGTTGATGGACAGAGAGATCTGTGAGTACAGGTCCTTGAAACACTGAAGGTTGCTGCACAGGTGGATAGAGTGGTCAAGCAGGCATATAGTATGCTTGGCTTCATTGGATGGGGTATTGAATAGAATGGCTGGCAAGTCATGTTAAAATTGAACAATAAATTGGTCTGGCCACACTTAGAATACTGTGTAAATTTCTGGTCGCAACATTACCAAAAGGATGTGGACGCTTAGGAGAGGGCACGTAAAAGGTTTAAGCGGATGTTGCCTCGTATGGAAGGTGCAATCTAGGAAGAGAGTTTGAGTAGGTTAGGTTTGTTTTCATTCGAAAAAAGGAGTTTGAGGGGGACTGTTTTGAGGTTTACAAAATCATGAAGGGTACAAACAGCGTCGATAGAGAAAAGTTTAATTTCCCAGGTTGAAGGATTAAATACCGAGAGGTCACGCTTTCAAGATGAGTGGTGAAAAGTTTAAGAGGGATACAGTGGGTGGTGGGTGTCTGGAATGCGTTCCCAGCAGAGACGGGAGAGGTAATCACGGTAGATACATTTAAGATCCGTCTGGATAGATGCATGAGTCGGTGGGGAGCAGAGGGATACAGATGCTTAGGAATTGGGTGACAGGTTTAAACAGTAGATTTGGATCGGCTCAGGCTTGATTGGATGAAGGGCCTGTTCCTTGTCTGTACATTTTCATTAGTCTTCCTTCTTAAATTACGCCAATTTCGTTACAAAATTTGCGAGTTCTAAGTGTCTGAAGTGAATCGATGCTGAAACACTAGTCATAACAAATCTGAGTGTTGTATTTTGTGTGGTAGCGTGGTCGAGCGGTCTAATATGCTGGATTTTTAAGCTTCAGTTTCTATCGAATCGTGGCTTCAAATACCAGCATCGTAAGTGCGCTACTATGTGAAGATGTATGTGAGAGAACTGCGCATGTGTGGTTGCCTTTTAATGTGAGTGTTTGCAGCTCCTCGGTCTGCTGACCCTCTCGGTGATAAAATCAGTGGCCGTCTCTGAAAACAACGCAAGTTCCTGCTGTCCGACGTATCCTCATATCCCGTCGATAACTTTGCTTTAGGATATCTGCGTTGCCAGTTTCTGTATCTCAAATGGTCAGCGCAGTTGGGTGAAATGTTGGTGGTTCGAGCCCACCCAGGGAATAAGCCTCAAATATTTCAGCACAACCATTTACCCCGACCATATATTGACATTGGAACCGATAAAACTCATCCATGATTCATCCCAAGTCCACAGGGAGTGAGATGTTTACACGCAGCAGAATACGACATCACTTTCTCCAAGCTCCCGATGCCAACAGACAGCAGCCACTGCAGCTTCAATCAGCGACTTTCTGCCAAGCCATGGGGAACAACTCGTGGAAGCTCCTTCCTTAGTAACAGCTCTTTCCGTGTGAAAGGAGCAAAACTTTCACTTTTAATTGGAAAGGGCTTCAGGGCATTGGAATGTTGATCCAGTTCTTGCAACGTGTTTTAAATAAAATTCCTGACGTGACAATAAGAAGTGGTAAAGGTTTTACGTAGAAAGAACAAAGAAAGTGTTGATTGAGACGACTCTGTCTCGTCAGCAGATGGGAAATGCCCAACACTGTAAACGGGAATGATTGGGTTTCCTTATGTAATTTCCCGACTGATTTACTGTCTGTCAGAGTGATTGGAAATCACATCAGCGATATAAAGGTGAGGGTAAAAATATTACGGGTAAAATTATTAAGGTTGAACCTTAAATCCCGGGATAAGTGCTGAATCGATTGCAATGCTTTGAAGGAATAACTGAAGTGAAAGGTGTGGATGATATTTTTGTGATTAGAAGGAATGAACTGGATCCTAACAAATTGCTGATGAATTATGCTCGCAATATAATAGTAAACTAATCCACAGTGCACCATGCTTGGTTAGCTCAGTCGGTGCAGTGTGAAATGCTTAATCTGAGGGTGGTGGGTGCAAGTCTCACAATGGGCGCTTTCACCGCTTAATACAATTCCGGCACTTCGTTCCACGTGTAGTATTGCAACCCTTCGCAGGGGAATGTTCTTGCTGCTTTCATTAACACATCTGTCCGCCTGCTTTTGATCACACGTCGATTTCTGAGTGAACACTGTTTCCATTTTACTGGAGGGGCCAGAAACAACTTTATCAGTGCAGCCGAAAATACAATGAATGATGTCCGTTTCAAAACGTGAGGTTCCAAACCAACCGTGCACCACCCAAAGTGTTCAAAGGCACGGAAAGCGAATGGCCACTTGGTAGGGGTCTGACAGTGACGGATCAATGTCACACGTCCTGAACCAATTTTCAGTGATTCAGATTGTTCTGATGGAAACCGAAGGGAACTCTCCCTCAAAGTTTTGCAATTGTTCTTCTTGTGTTTAACGTAATGTACAGTATATTGTCAGCAATGAGGGTGGAGGTGCGGCAGGATCGTGAGGTTTCAGTGTGGGACATAGACACAGTAAGTCAAATATCCCCAGAACACGGGTGAGATGTTTGGTCCAGGATCACTGCCATCTTCTGTTTCTAAACCAACAAATGAAATTACTGGAAAATCTCAGCAGGTCTGGTGGCATCTTGGAAATAAAAATCGATTTAAGACTTCGGGACGAGTGACACTTCTTTTCCATGTCTATCTATACCTGCTTTTGCACACTCACCCTTTTTATTGAATGTCTCCTGACTTCCAACGTTATATTCAGCTTCTCTTTTATTTCTTCCTCTCCAACCATGTTCCCAGTCTCCAATTTTGTATCAGAACTGTTCCATCTTTCACATTGCCCAGGACTTCGAACTGAACAAATAACTCTGTTTCTCTTTCCTTAGATTGCAGATGGCCAGAGACTGGAAGGCAGTGTTGTTCCGAAAACTCATCCATGATTCACCCCGAGTCCACAGGGAGCAAGGCGTTTACACGCAGCAGAATACGACACCATGTTTCTCCAATCCCCCGATGCCAACTGAAAGCGGCCACTGCAGCTGCAATTAGCGGCTTCCTGCTAAACCCTGGGACACAGCTCGTGGAAACTCCTTCCTCATTAACATGCACTTCCCGTGGGAAAAGAGCAAAACTTCCATTTTAAACTGGAAACGGCTTCAGGAGATTGGAAGGTTGTTCCTGTTCTTGGAATGTGTTATAAACAAAACTCCTGTCTTGAAAATAAGAAGTGGTAAACGTTTTAGGCAGGAACAACAAAGAAAATGTTGATTGTGAGGACTCTGTCTTGTCAGCAGATGGGAAATTCCCAACACCGTATACAGAAATGGTTGGGTTTCTTTTGGTAATTTTTCGACTGATTTACTGCTGCCAGAGTGACTGGAAATCACTTCATATGAAAATATTCTGGTTGAATCTTAAATGCCGGGACAAGTGTTAGATAGATTGTAATGTTTTGAAGAAATAACAAAAGTGAAAGATGTGAATTATGTTATTTGTGATTGGGAGAAATGAGCTGGATCTTTGCAAATTGCTGTGCCAGGTGAATTCTGCTCAGAATGAAATAACAAACTAATGCATCGTGTGCCAAGCCTGGATATCTCAGTTCGGTGCAATGTGAGTTGTTTAATCAGAGAGCCGTGCGTCCAAGCCCCATAAAAGTCGTTGTCACTGTTTATAGAGTTCCAGCTCTTCGTTCCACATGCAGAATTGCAAGCCAACGCTGGTGGAGTATTCTTGTTGGTTTCGTTGACACATATGTCCTCCTGCTTTGATCACATGTCGGTTTCTGAGTGAAAAGTGACTGCACTTTACTGGAAGCGCCAGAGACAACTTTATCAGTGCAGCTGAAAATACTATGAATGATGTCCATTTCAAAACATGAGATTCCACTACATCCGTGCACCAACCAAACTGTTCAAAGACACAGAACGCGAATGGCCATTTGTTAGTGGTCTGACAGAGACGGCTCAATGTCTCATGGGTCCTGTACAAAAATTAACTTATTCAGAATATGCTGATGGAACGGAATGGAACTCTTCCTGAACGTTATGCAAATGTTCTTGTTGTGTTTCATATAAGTTTATGTAATTAACAGTTTATTGCCAGTAACGAGGGTGGGGGTGGGGAAGGATTCTGAGATTTCAGTGTGGGACAGACGTGATCTGATCGAACGGGTAAGTCAAATATTCCCAGAAAATGGGAGAGCTGATTGGTCCAGGGTCACTCTCATCTTCTGTTTCAGAATCAACAAATGAAATTGCTCCGCCATTCGATTCTGGCTTATATCATTCTTAACCCCATTCTCCAGTCCACTCCCTGAACAGTTACACACCAGTCTTAGGATGCAGTCTTTTCCCCAGAGTGGGTCCTAATCCGTCGCAAAACCCTCCACATGTGTTGGCAGCTGTTACACCATGTCTGCGTGTCATCAATCTCAGTTTCAATGATTCTCGGCAAACACGAACTGTTCTGAGCAGCTCGATTGCGTCTCTGGCCCCACTGTGATCCTGCGGGGGAGCAGTAATCTTCTTCATCTCCTACGGAAAGGATCGACGCTACAAAAAAAAAACGAACAGAAAGAAAGATAGGCTAGTGTGTCAAGATATGTAGAGGTATTTGCTTTCTGACCTGGTCAGTAAACCTTACTCTGCATATCCCCGAAAATTCTAGCTGTTGTGGTGAAAGGGAATACAAGTCCAATTAATTGCCATCTATGCTTTTATTCGATATGTATTCTTCCTTGTTCTGAATATGCAGGAATGTTTCCAGCACTGATGGTCACCATTTCTAAGAGTGCATGCCGCGGGCCCTGATCTTTTCTGGAGAGTAGCAGTATCAGTTTGTGCGAAAGTGGCCCAGTATAAAGCTTAGAAGAAACATTGTTGTTCCCTCTTTCCGGACGACAGTCTTTCATATTATGATCGATGGGTTTTTATTGCATTCTCATCAGCAAACCTTGTTTTGAATTTACTCGCCCAATACTACTGTAGCGGTGAAAAGAATATAATTCTGAATACCTGCTGCGTGAAATTCATTTTCAAATTTCTATTAGCAGTGGTCCTTCATATGTGGCGATGTCTATATCACTGCTGGCTATCCTGTTTAAGAGTGCAGTTACATATGTTCCTCAGTCTTGGCGCGGCAGGGAAAATTGTCAGCGCCTTTTCAGCCAATATTTCCTGGATATTTCAACATCGTATTCTTTATTTTTTCAATCATGTCCTCTTTAAGGACACAGTTACCGGGCACTGATCTTTTTTGTAACAACAGTACCGCATGTGCTTTACATGCGAAGGTGGCCTGGGTCAGCAACAAGGCGAACATTCATTTCCTTCTGTCACAGCGAACACTGGATTCATGATGTTAGTCTCTGTCAAATGCATCCGAAAATGTGTTGTGAAAGCTTCATTTGAACGCTGTCTGGCGTTTCTCAACGTGTGTCAACCAAAACCAGAAATCCTCAATCATTGTTTGGAGCAGTTCACATATTCGAGTTTCGAAGCAGCAGACACGGATACAGTTCATTCAGTCAACAACCGGAATGAAAAGATTTACAGGCACAGATGAACTATCGACTCTTGTTCTCATACTGTTACTAATATTACCGTGTGGCCTGAAGTCTAAGCCATGTTGTAACTGAAAATGAGGAAATCACAGACAGGCTGCCGAATGACGCAGTATGTATTTTGTTTTCTTGTTCTCACAGAGTTCCAGGAAAGGATAACAGCGAGGGAGAGGAATGCAAGTCAAGTGCAGCTCTGGTGAAACACCTTTTGTCTGATTCAGTCATCAACAAGAAACGTGAATGAGACTAAAGCGGGAAACCTTTTCACAACTCGAACAAAGGGCAATCACGAACAGTGACCACCTCTTTGACATCTCAGATTGCGTTTCACCTTCCCTGAATATGTATAGAAACTAATTTTTTTACACCTGAAAGTGAGAACTGTTTGATTTACCGACAATGTCGCATGTCCTTAATTCCCACATAGGTTTCCAACTCAGCTTGCAGCCAGGTGGCAGGTGCTCATGGCTCTGCTGGATGATGCACTATTATGGAGAAAGAAAAGGAAAGTTGGAACTCTTATTGGCTCTGCGGTTCGAATAAACTTGCTACGTGTTCTGCCATTCTCGGATTCCAGTGCTAAACCAGTTTTTCCGTTCATCCGAGCAGCAGGAGAGTCGGCGTTTCTGGCAGGAGCACAATTCATCATCTCCAATGATCACTTTATCTGAGGAGAGAAAATGAACAAAGTTTCACACAGCGACTAATCGGAATTGCATTCCGTTTCAGCATGGTAGTAGATATGGGCTAGCAAATTCAAAGCCAGATTTGCTGATGAGAACAACAAGCACGCCCGCTCAGATAGCGCAATTCCTTCCCATCGCTTATTCTGCATAATTGGTGCAGTTGCTGTGAGTATGCTGCAGGGTATCATCAGAATCCGGTGGAGACATCAGCCCAATTGTTAACCTCATCTAATCGAGACGAATTGGTAATCTTCACTTTTCGTGGTTCATTGTTAGTCAGTTCTGATTCATGTAACGTGAGCACTTTCCTGGAAGTATTGGTGCACTAAGGCGCCAGTACGTTGAAAGCACCATTTGGAATTGCCTCGCTGCAATTTGTGTGAGCAGCTCATGACCCAGACCACTCGCTCTGCCTCACAAACAGCATTCATGAGTCCGTGTGTCTGAAAATTGGTTCTCTTTGTCAGTTCTGCTTCTGTTCATGAGTTGTCAGTTTTTGGTTTCGCTGGAGAGCCGCGCGAGTAACATGATTTGTGAGGTATATTCCGCAGCCAAAATCTCCCACTGAGAAGTTGGGAATGTGTCAAGTAGAATGGTCATTGGCAGCTGATTTTAACCGCAGCAGCCTGTGGGAGTTATCTCAAATGGGAGAGTACTCGCTTTGCATGCGAAAGATTGGGGGGTTGCTAGCTGCGTTCTCCATCCTCTTTTAGGGCGGCACCGTGGCTCAGTGGTTAGCAATGCTGCCTCACAGCACAAGTGTTCCACGTTTGATTCCTGTGCGTAGTTTGCACATTCTCCCTGCGTCTGCGTGGGTTTCTTCCCACACTCCAAAGATGTGCAGGGCAGGTGAATTTAACATGCTAATTTGCCCATAATGATCGGTGCATTAGTTCGAGGGAAATTGGTCTGGGTGGATTACTCTTTGGAGGGTCGGTGTGGAATAGTTGCGCTGAAGGGCCTGTTTCCATACTGTAGGGAATCTAATCTAACCATCTTGCAGAAAACTAGCCCAACGCACTGACCAAGTGATGAGTGCCTATTCAAACTGGTGTTCGCCACTGCAGCATCACAGAGGGGCTGAGCCCGTAAACAAACGCTCTATTTGCCAAATTTTCACGTTTATTCTTTTTCAACTTTTCTGTCTGTATACAGATTCATATTCCTTTGAAATGTTGAGAGTATACCAGACTCCACCACTAAATCTGACAATTCATTCCAAACACGCAAACCTTTCTGTATGAAAAAACAATGTCCTTCAAATCCCTTTTAAATTTTACCACTCTCCCCTGAAAATATTGTTCCCTTGTTTTGAACTTGCCTGCCTTGGGAAGAAATAGTCATTGACCATTTAGTCTACCGTCTCCTTCATATTGATATAAACCTCTGTAAGCCCATCCCTCAGCCCTCAAGCTCCAGGGAAATTTTTCATATCCTATTCAGCTTTACGCTACAGTCCAAACACTGTGTGCCTTGCAACATCCTCATAAGTTTTATCGAACTTACGCGAAGTTCGCCATTGAAAGTGCGTGTGGGTAAGTGCCTGAAGTGAGGCGATGCTGCAACACTAATCATGAAAAACGTGGTTGCAGGGGTTTGTGTGGCAGCGTGGCAGAGGTGTCGAAGGAGCTGTCTATAAACTATAACCTCGATCCAGTCATTGATTTGAAATCGCACCAAGACCAGAGCGACAGTTGAAGTTGGGAACTCTGTTTTTCATGAAAGATATATAAACAGTGAGATGTTAGGATTTGATCCCATATTCTGCTGTTTTTGATAGGAACTTTCACTAACTAAGGCTGAGGAACTGCCCAAGCTCAACGATTCAAAACTATGCGTGCATTTACTTGACTATTCGAACACAGGAACTCGGACTCATTTTTTGTGTGTTTCACAGTTACTCGGTGTAAATTTAAAACAGCCTCTGGTTATGCAGAAGAGTTCAAAGCTGGATATTCTCCACTGAAAATGCACAGGAAGAGGCAATCTCTTATTGCTTTTGTTGTAAACTGATAACTTAGACTGTTTAAGCTGACAGGATAACGCGATCCATCCATCCTCTTGGGCATCTTGAACCGCGTTAATATCCGCAAAGGTAAACTCACACTAAGAGGAATGGGCTCATTGTGGTGAATTGTTAAGGAGTGGTGTGTGGGTCAGAGTGAATAGTGGTCAGTAAATACTGACACTGACATTGAACGTTGCAACACCAGCTCCTCACTCACTTGCTGTCTCATGCCTCCCAGTCATCATTGCCTTTCACATTTTCCTCTCGTCCGTTCCACTTCTCAACTTATTCCCGACAGCTTGCAAGTGTTCCCTTAGAAACTGCAGCTTTAGGAAACGTATTACTGGGATAAAGTCATTACTCAATGTGATGGGGTGCACCATCAATCCCTAAGTACTCGAGAGATTGAGATTTCGAGTTACTCCGCATCACCCTGGATGTCCTCAGTAGCGGGGTACAGGCATGATGCCATGAGGCAAGGGTTTAGACGTAGTGACATTGAAGGAACAGCGAAATATTTTCAACTGGGAAACGCGAGAACCTTGGAGGGGTAATTGCTGTGATAGCTTTCGCTTGTATTTGCTGCCATTGTCCTTCCAGAAAGATACTGATCGATCACTGAATTGTTCTGGCAGGATCCGTGCGTGTGTTCTGGGTGCAGCCAGGATTTAGCTTTCATTCGGATAATTCACAAGAAGCGAATTAAATCTACATCTCCTGACTGGGAATGAAAGCCTGTTCTGTGCAATGCAAAATCAGACTCGTACGCAGGGATGTCCATTGATACTGTAGTAACCATTGGGACCTGCACAAACTCTCGTGCCTGCTCTTCACGTCATTATTGTCTTCGTCAGCAGTGTTACTCTCTCCAAGTTTCCAAGTCGGTTCATATTATCACCCTTGGTTTCAATGTGAAGAAGGCAACGCTTTGATAATCTGATGTTGTTCAGGAGATATACTGCAGCAAGTTAAGTAAAGACTGATGCTAACACGAGCTCGTTTTGAGCCGCGCTAATGTTTTGGCAGCAAGAAAGGCATCGTTCAACTCGCCTCATACCGGATGACGGGCTCGAAATGACCAGTGGCTTCTCGCTGAATTAGTTCAGGCTCTGGAATGTAAAAAACCTTCAAATATGAAAGTACAGTGAAAGGAAATGGTTCACAGAGTGGGGAATTCCAAGTGAAACAGTGACGGTGATTATGTTTGCTGATTTTTCGCCTTGTGAATGCTGTTTCCCTGATGTGGACGTTTACATTACCTATAGACAAACTGTCACAGCCAAACCTGGTCTTTGCGTCAGTGACAGAATTGGTAACACGCCTGACATCGAGTTAGGGGATTGTCGGTTCGCATTTAAAATCACGAAGATGTAGCGTGCTAGTCCATTCCTGTTGTCTGTCAGGAACGGAAGGGTTAGGGTTTTCGAATTTACAGTTTCTTTCGCCCTCTTCAAATTCTAGCTCAGATCAACGTCTCTCATTGTCTGTAGAACTGGCATTGGTTTAACCAAACACTGCCTTTTGGCGGTTGAACTTGCATGTTGGAGCGGACAGCTGAAGTGAAGCACAAGGAGCTGGTCAAATCCTGAGAACTCTGCCACTCTCGGGGTATGCGTCTATATGTCTCTTTCTGTGGGAGACACGACGTGGGTAATAACACAGTGTGTCTATGTCAAACTTCAATCCCATTGTTGTGTTATCTAAGATCAAAGCGAGAACCTCACTGTCATTTGCACTGGAAACATCAGAACACATAAGGTGGAAACTGGGAATGGAATAGACGAATGTCTTTAAACCAGACTGCACCATGGGCCAAAGGGGCTTTTCCATTCTGCAAAACTTGAAGACCAGTAGAAAACAATCTGCAGTGAAATTGATCAGAAATGAAAGGGAAAAGCCATTTGATTGAGAATATTTGCAAGATCGTCCGTCTTCATTCAGTGTAATGTCGTAGTTAGGATTTGGAACTAGAAATGCCATGGCATTAGTTCTATTTTCGGACTGGGAATGAATGTTTTATTGTGCAAGTATATCGTGGTACCAGTATTTCTGACCACTGGTCCGAACCTGGTAATGCTTGGTTTTGTGCCAGGTTATCAAAAATCAGAAAGATGCAGGTTTTGGAAAGCTGAACTAAAAACGAGAATTGATAGAGAAACCCGCTACACCTGGCAACATCTGTGGAGAGAAACAGATTTTTTTTAAGATGGACAGGAATCAGGTTAGTTATAGATTTCTAGATTAGACTGTTGGGAAAATGATAATCTTACCTGTCGAATCAGGATATTTATCAAAATCACTCTTGAGCTTACAAACGTCGAATTTACAATCTTTAAAGGACTTAATCAGCTGTCATGCTACTTTCATTTTCCTGAGCTGGTGGAAGGCTATGTTTTAATGGCTACATTTCACTTGGCTTTCTGTTATTTGGCAGTCACGCCGTATGGAGAATTGTTTCTTTCAGTGTCTGCCTCAATATGTGTCTTCTGTTTTTTCTATATTTGTCTCTGTATCCTCCTGGGCCTTTTTCACATTCTCCGACTCTCTGGCTGTCCATATCCCTCAATTCCCATTTCTGCTCTTGAAAAGCCTGACATTCAGAGACAGTTTGAGATTCGAACTGCTGAGAGGCTTTCTGCCCCCTTGTTTGGATTCGGTCGAAGTAGTCTCACATTCTCTGGATAATGCGTCTGTCACTTCGACCTGAGGCAAGGAGTCATTTCTTCCTCAAAATTTAAAGACCCTTTCGAAGAAAAAGAAAGTAATTACATGATAGCTGAAGAAAAACAAGGATGCATTTACTGTTGGTGTACAACCAATGAATGGTGACAGCAGAGAATGAGGGTAATCATGTCGTGCTGTCAGTGCCATTACCCCAACATTCCCTGGGAATGCTGCAGTGTCTCCTACCTCACCACTTAATTTCCACAAATCTGGGAATGAAGGAATGAGAATAAGAGGATGAGAAGCAGAAGTGCTTGTGGAACTGCGGGAAGAATCTCCAGGTTAAAATAGAAGTTAAAAAGAGCAACATACACTACTGGATTTAAACCTGGAAAATGAAGATGGAACTCGAAATCAGAATATAAAGCAATTCAAACAGGACACTGAGTTTCTCGATCAGCAACACAATACTTGTGAGAAATAACGAGCTTTCAATACAATGAACAGGCACCAGTGTGATGGGAGGGGCTTTCACCAGCTAAGCCACGGCGCCACGTTAAAAGCCAGATTTGTCGTCCATCTGTGCAATGTCTGAACCACTTGATCACTGGAATTCGAAAATGCGTTTTCTGTATTAGCGTTGCTCAGTATGAATGGCAATCAAACTCTGCTTGTGCAAAAACAGATATTTCAATGTTGAGCATGCCCCACTGAAAAGCCACAGAAAAAGACAGTATCCTCTTGCATTGGCATCCAACAGATATTTTCATCCGTTTGAACTGACAGAATAAAGAGGATATGCTCATCTCCTCTCGCGTCCCTTTAACCACGTTAATACACACGCAGGGATTTTCAAACCAAGATGAACAGGCTCATTGTTGTGAATTGACAGTAGTGATGTGTGAGTAATTGCGAACAGTGAGAAATAAATAGCACTGACACTGAGCCTTGCATCATCAGCATAACACTCACATCTTGTGTCATGTCTCCTCGGCATCAGTGCATTTGACTTTAATTATTCTACCCTGCACCTCTCCTCAAATTATTCCCGACCGCTTGCAGTGTCGAATTAGTACATGCAATTATTAGAAATGCATTTCTGGGACACAGTTGTCTTTCAATGAGATAAGATTTACTGCCCATCCCTAATTATCCCAAAGATGTAGGGGACGAGTTACTTTTGTCAACTCCACAATTACGCCACTCCTGACGCCACTCTGTCAATGTAACTCACCGAGGGAAGAGCAAACTGACGCCACTCAGTCAGTGTTACTCACCCAGGGAAGGGCAGACTGACCCCACACTCTCAGTGTAACTTAACAGACTGATACCACACGGTCAATATCAATCATTCTCTGAAGAGCAGTCTGACCCCACTCTATAAATATAATTCCCTCAGGGAAGAGCAGACTGATCCCATTCTGTATATGGCACTCACCCAATGAATTAACACTAAACCCACTCTACCAATGTAACTCGCCAGGGAAGAGCAGTCGGAAGCCAGACTGTCAACATAAATTATCGAGGGAAGAGAATACTGACCCCGCTCTTTCTATTTCACTCAGGCAGGGAAGAGCAGACTGTCACCACTCTGCGAAAGAAATTCGCCCAGGGAAGGGCAGACTGACCCTACTGTATCTGCGTGACTGACAAAGGTAGGAGCAACTAACCCAACGCTGTCAACATATCTCCCTCAGGGAAGAAGACCCTGACCCCTCTCTGTCCATGTAGCTCACCCAGGAAACAGCAGACTAACCCCACTCAGTCTATTTATGTTCACAAAAATCCATTGAAGTACGTCCCATCCAGACACTCCTATTACAGAGACATCAGTGTCTCTGTAACCGTGTGCGTTCAATGGCGATTCCAAATAACCTGCAAATGTTGAGAATGTGGCAGCAAACCAGAGCAACCACAAAGAAATTGGGCGAATGTGCAAACTTCCATCAGGCTGTTACCTAAGCCTGGAATGGAAACCAAACCCGAAAGCAGTCGTGATTATAAAATGGCAGAACAGAAACCTAGCAAAAAGAATTGCGTCCCTGTGTGTTGCAACGATGCTGAGTATTAATTAAGTCCCCCTTACTGTAGTTAATTTCCATTATCATCACTGCCAACCTTCTTCAAAGCAAAGCACGCACTTGCTTTTTTCAGACTTCCTATATCCCGCTTTCATCCCGCTTTTTACCTCATCATATTTCTGACTTTACAAACTACATCATAATAGGTTGACAACTGCAGAATGAGCTTTGTTCCGTTCTCCACTGATGTTGATGGTAGTAATCCGGCATATTCGAGTAGGACTTGAGGCACTTGCGGGTGGTGTATACGCGGCATTTTGGCTTCTTTTTTTAATTTTCGGTCTACTGTTTCGAGTTCATTGCGCAGACTTCTGAAGAAGACTTTTTGGAGTCGAAATGGTAACTGTGTTTTCTCTCGAAAGACAGACGTAGGTTTATTTCTGTTCTCTTATAAATTGATCTTCTTCTGATCTTTGAAAGTAAAATAGGGTGCATTACTATTGCTCGGTTTTAGTTTCAAAATCAAGAGAAACGTGAAGGAAAGAATATCAAAGAACACAACGTTCTCAGTTGTTAAGATAATTTTTGCAGCAATGGTGGACATGAAGGTCAAATTAAGATAACGGTTCAAGAACATTTAGTCTGTGGAAGTGGTATGTGACTTTAGTTCCAAATATATGTTTCCGTTCTTCCAGTACATATTTTTGACTCGCAGTAAACATTGATTGTTTTCTGTAATCACTTTGTTTCGCGACATCTGTCTTCTGATCGACCAGGGACAACTTGAATTTGCGTCTGCATTGAATAAGATTTCGCTCTTTCTTTCGAGAAGCAAACCTGTGCATTATGTACCACATATCATGCTGATGGCGAAGAAGTTCAAAATGAATTACGGTTTATGGATCGTGAGCAAGAATGAAGTGATCCACTTGCGAACAGATGTCACTACGCCCTATTCCTACATCGGGCCTGAACGATCCATTGGCAGAGTCTGCAGACAGGAAATGTCTAAGTGACTAGTCCTTTGTTCAGTTTGATTTGATACCAATGGTAGTGCTTATTTTGGTGCAGAAATGTGTCAACATCTCTGACGTTAGAGTCAAAATTTAAGTAACATCTACTCCATGGAGTGTCTTCTCATATCGGAACATGCTGACATGAAAACATCAAACTCTAATAGCAAAGGTTTTTTCATTAAACTGGGAGTATGTTTAACTAAGCAATTCAGACAGCCAGGATGAATAATTGGCTTTTGGTTCTTCAAGCTGAGGTCTCCACACCAACTGCTCCAACTAAGGCCGTGGATAAGATCCCCATCGATTATTTTGGTCAATTTTAGCCTCAACAACAACCTATTGTTCTGAACAATGCTACACCACAAGCAGAGGGCTAAGTCTGATTTTCATCGTTAATTTTCAATTTCAGTTCTTAATGCACAGTTTCTTACGAATGTGGACAGCAGAAGACCGTTAACATTCCATTTCCAGTATTTCCAGAAAATTCTACTCCGATGATATCGCCTTGCCTTTTCACATCGCAAGCCAGGAACCTGGATCAGTCGAGTTCCTTTCCACACATGGAGTTGTTTTTTTTTTCGAATTCATTGACTGCTGATATAATAGATTATTGGCCTTGAGAGTCAGCTGTAAATTAGGTTGAACTTTCTCAGCTTGACCTTCAACTGATCCTAAAAAAAAATTCATCACCTGCAGGTAAATGTATTGCATTGCTTCTTGTTTTGCTGAATTCCACCCCCCGAACATCCAAATTTCACGATAGTTCGACAAATATGTTGAAACTGATTCGTGTTGGAAGTT
This sequence comes from Chiloscyllium plagiosum, assembly GCF_037043375.1. Lineage (NCBI taxonomy): Eukaryota > Metazoa > Chordata > Chondrichthyes > Orectolobiformes > Hemiscylliidae > Chiloscyllium > Chiloscyllium plagiosum. The sequence goes on along the minus strand of NW_028270209.1, from coordinate 23,385 downwards.
GGTGGCTTTTTGTGTCTCGACCTATAATTTATTCAATTAGATGACTGGATCAGTCTTGAAATTACTTCAGATTCTTCACAGTTGAAAATTTACTTTCGATTGAATGCAAAGCTCAAGCTCAAGCTCCATATCCTGCAAAGGAATTAATGACTTTTAAAAAATTCTACGCTGTGAACAGGATTCGAACCTGCGCAGGGGAACCCCATTAGATTTCAAATCCAACGCCTTAACCTCTCGGCCATCACAGCTGCAGCTCGAATGTTAATTTTCACAGTAAAACAACTGAATTCATTTGTTGGAAGAACAAATTGTCAAGACCCAAAGATTTCGCCAAATCCTTTGCAGGATCCTAACCCAGACGAACGTTACCTTAGCAGATTGACAGGCTTTCACCGCAAACTAGATTCTGACACAGCTGAAGTTGTGGGAATGATTCTTCGTCGAATTATAGAGTCATGGATGTACACCACGAAGAGAGGATCATTGTCTCACTGCGTCCGATCGATTTTGACTCAATTGCTCATCACCTGGTGCCAAATTCGATATGCTGTTGGGTTTTCATATTCATCGAAACATAGTATTAGAAAAAATTGATGCTGAGTCCATAAACACTAGCTACATTCGTAAAAAAAAATCGGAATTAGAAAGAATGCAGAACCCATTTACAGGATTGGATCCAGCAACTAATCTGTAAGTTCTGACATCAGGGAACGAACTTGTTAGCACAAGAGAAGAAGATTAACCGAAGATTTGGAACTTGAAATCGTCTTCACGGAATTATTTGCAAAGTTTTTGCGTTTGTTCTAGAGTCATCAAGTCGTTGAACAATACAACACGGAAAGTGGTCCTACTTTCCAACTTGACCATGGTGGACAGATATCCTAAGTTAATAGGTCCCATTTGCCAACATTTGGCTCACATCCCTCTAAACCTTGTTACTCATATATCCATCCAGATGCCATTCAATGTTACAGTTGTACCAGACTCCACCAATTTCTCTGGCATCTCATTCTGGACTCGTCTGAAAAAGTTGCCCCTGACGTCCCTTTTAAATCCTTACCCACTAATTTTAAACCGATGTTTTCTAAATTTTGACTTCCTCACCTGCCGGAAAACACCGTGACGAGTCAACCTATCCATATCCCTCATGATGTAATAAATAGCAACGATTTAACTTTATCATACTTGTCAGGAGGGAAATGTGTGGAGATTATTTGTCGAAGATTTGAAGTAGAAAGTCTGATGTACAGATGTTTAGAAATGCATCTTGGAGAAGTTTTTAATAAGTCATTGAAGTCTAGTAGCAGTTGTAGAAGTATGTTATGAAAGCTGCAGAAGGCTTTCAGGGCACGAGAACGAAGCATTATTTCCAATGGATGGTGGGTCAGTTCGACCACACTTGGACTACAGTATGAGGAATTATAATCCACAACTTTGGAAAGATACTAAAGCCATATGAGGAAATAGCACGAATGGTGATTAGCCTTGATATGATGGATGAACGTTAGTCCTTTGATTTGAAATTGGGCAAATCCGGCCTTTTTTTAACGGTTTCAAAACAAGACAGGTAATCTCATTGAGAGTTGCAAAATATTTGAAGAGATAAACAGGGTGGTGCAATTAAATTTTGTTCCCTCATTGGTGAATCTCGAAGCAGGAGAGGACAATTTTAAAATGAAGCATTGTGATTTATGACCAGGATGAGAACTATTGATTTTTGTCTTCACCTTGAGAAGTCTCGCTGTTCAGCACTACAGTGAGCCTTGGATATTTGGTCTTTGAATGCATCACTTACCCGCCGACACTTACTGCATCACTATAGGCCTGACACCTCACACTTACCGCCTTAATATCAGCGTGAACCCTCAAACTTACTGCATCACTATCCATCCGGCGTCTTCACATTTACTGTGCCACTTTCACTTCGAGACCCTCATTTTGACTGCGTCACTATCAGCCTGACTGCCAAACACTTACTTTGTCACTATCAGTCATGTTCTTACACTTCCTATGTTACAATCACCCTGACTCCTTACACTTACTGTGTCACTATCAGCCTGACTCCATCACAATTATTATGTAAGTATCAGACTGACGCCTCACACTTACCCTGTCACTACAACACTGCCTCCTCAGACTTCCTATGTCACTATCTCCTTGACCCTCACATTTACTGCGCCACAATCACACTAACCACCTCACACCTACTGCTTCAACTATGAGCTTTAACACTCACACTTACAGCGTCACTACCAGCCTGACTCACTCACACTTATCACTTTACAATCAGCATTACTCTCTCAAATTTATTTAATCACCATTAGGCTGAGGCACTCACATTGACAGCGTCACTAACAAACTGACCCCCTCATGCTTACTGCGTTGTTATCTCTCTGATCCCCTCAGAATTACTGCGTCACAACCACTCTGATCCCCTCATACCTAATGCGTCACTATCCCTATCGCACCCTCATACTTCCTGCATCACTCACTCCCTGACACATGCGCACCTACTGCATCCCTATCAGCCAAACCCCACTCACTAACGGCGTCACTCTCTCTCTAACCTGCTCACACCTTGACACTCTCTCACTTCGTGCATCAATATCAGCCTGACCCCCTCACGCTTACTGCATCACTACCAGCCTGATCCCTTCAAATGTACTGTGTCACTATCAGACTGACCCACTCATACTTACAGCTTCACTATCACCTTGACCCCCAAACTTAGTGCGTCCAGATCACCCTGAACCTTTCACTCTTCTTGTGTCACCTTCAGCCAGACCCTGCACACTCTCACTCTGACCTCCTCGAACTTGCTGCATCACTATAACTCTATCCCACTCACACCGTGTGTGTCACTATCACCTTGACAACGCATACTCACTGCACCACTATTATCCTGACTCCATCACAATTAGTATATCATTATCAGCCTGATCCCTTACACTTACTGTGTCACTATCAACCTGTCCCCTCACATTTCCTGTGTCACTCTCAATCTGACACCCTCAAAGTGTCTGTGTCACTGTCACCCTGAACACGTCACACTTACCGCATGGGTGTCTACCTGAAACCTCACACTTATCGCGTCACTATCATCCTGAGCGGCTCACACTTACTGCGTCACTAGCACACCAACACTCTCACATTTACTGCGTCACTATCGGCCTGACATCTCACACGTACTGGATCACTATTAACCTGACCCGCTCACACGTTTTGCGTCACGACTACCCTGACCCCCTCACAATTGCTGTGTCGCTATAAGCCTGAGCCCCTCACTATCACGCTGACCAAGCTCACAATTACAACATCACTATCAACCTGACCCCCTCACACTTTCTCTGTCATTATCACCCTGACCCTCTCACACGTAATGCGTCACTGTCATACTGAGACACTCACATTTTCTGCGTCGTTATCAGCCGGACCCGCCGGCACACAACGTCACTATCAACCTGGCCCCTCACAGTTGCATGCCTCAATATCAGCATGAACCCCTCACACTTACTGCATCACTGTCCATCTGCCATCCTCAGACTTACTGCACCAGTATCACCTTGACATCCTCATTTTTACTGCGTCACCATCAGCCTGACAGCCAGACACATATTGCGTCACTTCCTATGTTAATATCACCCTCACTCCTAAAACCTACTGCGTCACTATCAGCATGATTCCATCACACGTTTTGTGTCAGTATCAGACTGACGCCTCACGCTTACCATGTTATTAAAACTCTGCCCCATCACACTGACTGCGTCACTATCACCCTGACCCACTCACACTTTTTGTATCAGTTTCAGTCTGACGCCTCGCACTTACTGTGTAACTAAAACTCTCCCCTTCACACTGACTGTGTCCCTATCATCCTGACCCCTTCATACTTCTGCATCAATATCAGTCTGACCCCTCAGACGTACTGCGTCACTCTCACTCTGATCCTCTCTCATTTACTGCGTCACTCTCACCCTGCCCTCCTCACATTTACTGCATCACTATCACCCTGACCCACTCACACAGTCTTTGCCATTTTCACCTTGCCGGCCTTATTTTTACTGCGTCACCATCAGCCTAACTGCCACACACTTATTGCGTCAATTTCAGTCACGCCCTCACACTTCCCATGTTACTATCACCCTGAATTCTTACACTTATTGTGTCATTATCAGCCTGACTCCATCACATTTATTGTGTCAGTATCAGACTGACGCCTCACACTTATCTTGTCACTAAAACACTGCCCCGTCACATTGACTGTGTCACTATCAGCCTGACACCCTCACACTTACTGCTTAACTATCGCAATGCTCCTCTCTCACTTACGACGTCATTTACACCCTGACACCCCACACTTGCTGCGGCACTATCACACTGAGGGCCTTACACATAGTGTCACTGTCATTCTGACCCCTTACACTTACAGCATCACTATCACACTGGTATCTCTCACCCACTATGTCACTTTCATCCTGTACCGCTTACACCTATTGCGTCACTATCACTTTGACCCCAACACACTAACTGCATCAATATCAGCCTGACCATCTCACACATACTGCGCCACTACCCGGCTGACTCCCTCACATATACTGCGTCACTATCAGACTTACCCACTCATGCTTACTGCGTCACTATCATCCTGACTCCCCACTCTAACTGCGTCAAGATCATTGTGCTCCCATACACTTACAGCGTAACTATCATGCTGACAACATCACACTTACTGCGTCAAGATCAGCATGATCCCCTCAAACCTAATGCGTCACTATCAGCTTCAACACTCACATTTACTGCGTCACTTCTAGCACTACCCCTGCACACTTACTACATCCCTATCCGCCTTAGCTCCTCACATTTACTTCATCACTATCAGCCTGAGACACTCACACTCACAGCTTTACTACAACCTGGCCCTGTGAGTGCATCTACATCACTGTCACCCAGACCCCTTGCCCATACTGCGTCACTATAAGCCTGGCCCCTCAAATGTTCTGCGTCACTATCACACTGACATCTCACACTCACTGCGTCACTATCACCCTGACCCCGCACAATTACTGCATCACTACAACCTGACCCCCTGAAAGCATCTGCGTCACTGTCACCCTGACCCCATCACACTTGCCATGTCACCATCACAATGAGCTGAAAATGTGTTGCTGGAAAAGCGCAGCAGGTCAGGCAGCATCCAAGGAACAGGAGAATCGACGTTTCGGGCATAAGCCCTTCTTCAGGAATGGCCAATAAAAGAAGAAGGGCTTATGCCAGAAACGTCAATTTTCCTGTTCCTTGGATGCTGCCTGAACTGCTGCGCTTTTCCAGCAACAGATTTTCAACTCTGATCTCAAGCATCTGCAGTCATCACGTTCTCCACTATCACAATGATACATTCACACAGTCTGCTTCACTGTCATCCTGACACCTCACACTCACTGGATCACTACCATCCTCCCCCTCATACTGACCTGTCACTATCATCCAGAGCCGCTCACACTTATTGCGTTCCTACCACTCTGCTCCCAACACACTTACTGCCTCAGTATCAGCCTGACACTCGGACACTTGCTGCATCACTATCAGCCTGACCCCTCACAATTTCACCGTGTCTGTCAGTCTGACTCCTAACATTTCCTGCATCACTATCACCCTGTCACTTTACACTTACTGGCCAGTATTAGCCTGACGCCCTCAACATACTGCATCAATATCAGCCTGAACACTCACACTTACTCCGTCGCTATCACGCTGACCACCTCACACTCACTGCCTCACTATCACCCTGTCCCCTCTCACTTCCTGCATTCGGATCACTCTGACTCACGGACAAATACTGCATCACTATCAGCGTGACCCCTCACACATACTGTGACTCTATCAGCCTGACCCCACCACACTTGCTGCTTCTCTATCAGCCTGACCCCCTCACACTTACTGCTTCACTATCAGACTCACCCCTCACACATATCGCATCACTAACAGCCTTACATCTCACACTTACTGCATCACTATTCCCCTAACACCTCACTTTTATTGGCTACTATCAACCTGACACTCTCAACTTACTGTGTCACTACCAGCCTGAACGCACACACTTACTCACTCACTATCAACCTGACTGTTTCACAGTCACTGCCTCAATCTCTGCCTGACCCCATCACACTGACTGCGTAAGTATCACCATGTCCCCTCCCACTTTATGCGTCAGGATCAGCCTGACACAGTAACACTTACTGCATCACTATCAGCCTGATCTCCTTCCAATTACTGCGTCACTACCAGCCTGACCACTCACTCTTACTGCGTCACTGTCACACTGACCCCTCACACGAAGTGCTTCACTTTCACCCTGACCACCTCACACTTACTGCGTCACTGTCGGTCTGATCCCTCAGACTTACTGCATTACTATCACTCTGACCCCCCTCACTGCGTAACTATCGGCCTGATCCACTCACACAGTCTGCATCACTACCACGCTGAGACCTCACGCTTCTTGTGTCACTATCATCCTCACTCCATCACACTTATTGAGTCACTGTCAGCCTGATCCCCTGTAATGGAAAATTATCATTTATTGTGAAATCTGTGAAACCATGGTTGAAACAAAAGAAGTATGGACCTAACTTTGCAAAAAGACAGAAAAAATGTAAAGTTCAACCTAATTTACAGCTGACTCTCAAGGCCAATAACCTATTATATCAGCAGTCAATTAATTAGAAAAAGCAACTCCATGTGTGGAAAGGAACTCGACTGATCCAGGTTCCTGGCTTGAGATAAGGCAAGGCGATATATAATATAAAGGGAATATGTGAAAACCGTCAGGCGTCCATTCTATGAGGCGTCTTGCGAATGTGTCGGGTCCACTCTGCAAATTTCAAAAATAAACTTTTTCTTTGCTCTTGCTCGCATTTGCGTTGAGTCGATTGAAATTCCACGGCAGTAAACTAGGGGGCTCGTCTGGGACCCTGCGACTGGGTAAGATTTTGAAGATTCCCAGGAGGTGTACGCGCCACTGCCTTGAAGGTCTTTCACTTCATCTCGAGCGCTGAATTGGCCCCTTTGCGTGAGAGGACTGGGGATAAGTGGATCGCCCCAGAGTCGCGTTCCGAATCGAATTAGGTCGGGGTAAGAGTTGTGGCTGAAGTATTCCGACATAGAGACTCGTTCGAAGAGAATAAATGAACCAGGAAGAGGGAACAGTGAACTCTCGCGCGGTATTCGAGTAAAACTCAAGCTAAAGGATTGCCGTCTCTAGAGAGTTTAAGGGACAGCAAGATTAACGGTGGTTTGAGACTTGGAGCCAACATGGGCAGCGTTGGAGTCGCCAAAGCTGTACTGGTTACGTGGGTTCTTGGTTTGTGAAAACCGAGGCAGTGAGGCGGTCGCGCCCAATGAGAGGGGACCTCCGGAGGTAAAAGCAAGTTATATTGGCAAAGAGAAGATTATGGTATCGTGTGTGTGTGAGAGAGAGAGAGAGAGAGAGAGATAGACAGATATATAGGCAGAGAGACAGACGGAAAGAGATGAACACTTTTTCAATATCCATGAAAATCGGCTCCAGCAAGAGCGAACAAAAAGAGGGTCGACAGACAACTCGGAATGGTCAAAAAGAGTACAAGATACGCTAAATAATTATGGCCTAGTTTCTGCAAAGCAGTTAAAAATGTAAATCAAGGAATGTGTTTTTCTGGAGGAAGGAAGTTTTAGTAACATGCAGTTGCAAATGTTGAGGTCACCATTGGAGGAGAGAGAGAGGAGAAACGGAAAGGTAAAATAGAACCTGTGAATGGGAGTGCTTTTTACATGTTGAAGGCTGAGCCTGATTTCAGGGAAAGAAAATCTCGAATAAAATATAGATCAAGTAAAGGTACAAACACCAGCGCACATGCACACACACACGGAAAACAACCTAATGAAGCTGTACAGTGTCTTAAGACTGGATCATATCCTGACCTTTATGGGTGCCTTCGAAGAGCTACAGCCCCCCTACGAGATCCACTTCGCGAAGATTCCAAGTTAGCGGTCGCTGCCTCAGGTTCTGCTGAATCACCAATAGCATATCGTACCCACAATCAATTGAAAAGAATCCCTAAAGAAGTCGAGACGATGTCCCAGTACCTTAAGCGCCTCACAAAAGTCGACAACGTCTATTGTGGACTGATACCACCCAAGGCCATAACGACGTATGAGGCACACCTGAGGAGCAGCTTCATCAATGGAATGAAGTACGAAACAACAAAATAGGCAACAATATCCGTGTATTACCTGGGACACGGTAAAGCTGAATTAGATAGAACAATACGTGATACATGCTGAAAAATTGCTGGCTCAAGAGAACCATAACCGGAAATTAAAGATGGAACAGCAATCATATAAACCTCAGCCTATTATGATGCAAATGTTCGTTCAGCCGTTGGAGGGAGGAACTGCGGGAAAAGAGAGAGGCACAGGTGGAGTTCGCAAAAGAGGAAGGGATCGCGGAAGTGCGCTTGCAGAGATAGATCTGGCTGGTGCTTTGTTTGCGGAGCAAAGGACCACTGGTCGAGACAGTGCCCGCAAAGACAGCCTCAATCGGTCCTGGAGGCTGGACAGCATGGTGACTGACAGGGGACCACTGAGGTTGAGGTGGGCAGGCCACAAGGTACAGGTAAAACTCTTTCCTTTGTACTTGGTAATGAAGAATCCCTTTTACTAATCACTTCTACTAACCTAACGGGCACTGAGATGTGTCCCAACTCTATATTGAACATTGAGTTTGCGAAGTGTGGACAACATGTTCAATATAACAATGATGTGTATATGTCGATGCCTACCTCTATGTTATGTGTGGAAGGTACACCAGTTAACTTTTTGGTAGATACATGGCCAGCACATTCACTCCTCAAATCAAGACAATTCAGATAGTTGACGCCAATAAAGATGAGTGGAATGTTCCTGAACTCAATGGAGGCATCAGGCGTCGTGATATGAGAGAGTTTTACCGCACCCCTATTGTGTGAAATCAGTAATGTGTATACATTCTAATTTTCAATTTTGTTCGCAGAATTCTGTCCTTTACATTTGATGGCTCAGGATCTCATAGTGAGACTGGGGTTGCATTTGCTCAGTACTCCGACGGGCTTGCAGGTAATTCAAAGGGAAGATTCACAAGTGTAAACTGTAAAATACAACCCACGACCCCTGCTGTATGTCTATGAGTGGCGATTAAACCAGAGAGCAATGAGTTCAGTGAGCAATTACTCGTCCTGGAAGCAGGTAACCATGTTAATCCTATTAACACCGATTTTTGTTTTGCGGGAATATGCTGCACTACACAGCACACATACACCACGATAGCCTTGAGGAATCATAAGAGAAGTATTTGTTCAGGAGATTGGTTAAACCAGGTCAGTTGTTATTGTGCGAATTTTATTGAAGGGATGGCAGATGTGCAGTCAGTGTGAACTTATATAAAGTACCTGCGACGGCAAGTAAACTCTATATTTTTGATGTGGAAGGCTTCGCTCCTCGCGTGTCACTGGCGAAGGTGTCCAGTGACTGATGGCAGGATTTGGGGCCATTGGTACTAAAGGCATAAAGAACGAAATGTTGGGTGTTCTGGGACGATGTGGGTATGTGGTTTAATGCAGATGTGCGGACATATAGGAAGAAATTAATTTGTCTAACTCAGGCAATAGAACATTCGAGGTAACCCCCGCTAGTCCTGAAGAGCCTAGAAGGCTGGCCTGGCGTTTCCCTGACATAAACTTCTCAGACCCAAGATTAATAACGGTCCCAAATGAATTATGGGTAAAAGGCAAATAGGATGTGGGGCATATACGAGGTTGTGAATCAATACGAGTAACCTCGAAGTCGGAGTATCTTCATTGCAGGGCACAATACCCGTTAAAACCCGAGGCCATGGACGTAGTTACTGCAGTCTTTCAATCCTTCCCAAAGGCTAGAGAGATAATCCCCTATGTAAACTCACCGGTGAGAAGGCCCATTTTTCTGATCAAAAAGGCAAAAATTCCAAGTGAACCGGAGGAATGCAGGTATGTTCATGACCTGCAGGCAGTCAATAACAGTGTTGTCCCGCGCGCATCAAATGTTACCAAATCCCATACTGTATCAGTTCAACTTCCACCGTACAGTAAATGGTTCCCTGCTGTGGATTTAGCAAATATGTTCTTTAGTGTAACGGTGCATCCAGATAGTCAATTCTGGTTCGCTTTTTCATTCAAAGAGAAATCTTATGAGTTCACACGACTTTGTCAATGTTACCTTGAGTCACCCACCATATATAATGAGGCTCTACGCAAGAGTCTGGAGACTCTTGTTTTCACCCCTGGGTCTGTAGACGATTGCTTAACAGTGGCACCGACAGAGGAACAATGTGAGAAGGATTCCTTTGCATTGCACGAGGGAAGGGCACAAAGCCAGTCTCGCAAAGTTTCGATTTATGCAACAACAGGTGAAGTTCTTCAGTCACTTCATATCTGAACAAGGGAAGGCCATTGGTGAAGACAGAGTGCGAGTAATACAGCAAATTTCAAGGCCTCACATGAAGAAACAATTGCTGTCGTTTTTGGGGCATACTGAAGAATGTTTATCCCACATTACACACATCTTGAGGAACCCTGAAGTGACATGGCCAATGGAAAAGGGTTGCAGAACCAAGGTCCGTTGCAATCGATCCCAGCGGCCGAGTTGAATTCAAAAAGATGTTTCAAAGTACACCTACACTGGGAATTCCGAATCCAAACAATCAAACGGTAGATGAGAAACATGGCTGCATGACATCTGTGTTGTTGCAGGATCATGGGGGAAAATTCAGGCTGGCAGCTTATTTTTCGGCTAAGCTGGACCTCGTAGCGGCAGGATTGTGTAAATGCCTGCGAGCTGTGGTTGCAACTGAAAAGGCTGTTGCAGTATCCAGGGATATAATCGGCTATGGCGACTTACCCAAACTGATCGCACATGCAGTATCCTTACTGCTTTCCGAGCAAAAGACAGCACATACGTCGGCAGCACGTTGACTCAGATACAATACTGTGTTATTGGAGAAGCCTAACATTGCAATAAAACGATGTAACGACCTTCATGCTGCTAATCCTCTCACTAGAGAAGGAGACCCACATGATTGTATCGCTGTAATTAATTAAATGTGCTGCCTAGACAAGACTTGCAGAATTCACCACTTCAGAATCTAAATATGGCTGGGTTTTCTTTGTGGATGGGTCAGCATTTAGGAGCAAGGAGATAGGCCAGAATTTTATTGGACATGCTGTAGTAACTACCCACGAGGTATTCAAAGCGGGATCACTCGCTTCTCAACTGTCAGCGCAAGCAGCGGAGCTGATTGCCTTGACTGAGGCATGTAAATTGGCTAAGGGAAACACAGCGAATATTTAACCGATAGCAGATACGCATTCGAAGTTGCACATGATGTTGGAACCCTGTGGAAATACAGGGACTTCTTGGTCTCACCAGAAAGCCCATCACACACCGTGATCAGATTTCTGACCTCTTGGAAACGGTCGTATTGCCTAAATCAATCGCGGTGTGTAATTATGATGCCCACACGAAAAATAACAATTCCCTTTCTCAAGGAAATGCAAGGGCAGACTCAGCGGCAAGGACGGCAGCCCAGCAGCTGAGAAATGATCAGTTTGACATGAGAATGACGAAAATCCTTACCCAAAACAGCAGACGTACGGGAGTCACAGTCGAAGTCCAGGCTTGAAAACACATTTGAGTGGGAAAAAGCAGAGTGCAGTTTGAGGTAAGGAGTATGGTGTGGCCCCAATGTTAAACCTTTTCAGCCACGATCATTATTTCCATTCTATGCCAAACTGACACACGGTAAGGAACATGTGTCAAAAGAGGGAAGATATGACAGCATTTCAGCTCAGTGGTACACTGAGGGATTTACTCATTACTTCCAGAAATATTGTGAACGATGTGTTATCTGTGACACAATAATGTGGGGAGGGGAATACAGATGAGTCATGTAACACTTCCGAAACCCCAAAAACAATTTGAACATTTACAACTGGATTTTACCAAACTAACACCCTGCGAAGGAAAAAGGTATTGTCTGATAATAGTTGATATGTTTTCCAAATGGGTGCAAGCGTTCCCCACGGCAAAACAGAATGCCAGTGCAGTTACCAAAACTTTCCTAACTGAAATAATTCCGAGATGGAGCATCCCTGAGAGGCTGAGTAGTCCCAAGGTTTGTGAAGGTTTATAGCTCCGGTTGAGGTTTAGGTTATAGGCTTGCTCGCTGAGCTGTACGTTTGTTATCCAGACGTTTCATTACCTAGCTATGTAACATCATCAGTGGCGACCTCCAAGTGAAGCAAAGCTGTTGTCTCCTGCTTTCTATTTATTTGTTTGTCCTGGATGGGGTTCCTGGGGTTCGTGGTGATGTCATTTCCTATTGTTTTCTGAGGGGTTGACAGATGGTAAATAGATCTATGTGTTTGTTTATGGCGTTGTGTTTGGAGTGCGAGGCCTTTCGGAATTCTCTGGTTTGTCTGCCTATACAGCAAACCGACAAACACTGACCAAATACTTAACTACACCAGCAACCATCCCAACACGCAAAAAGTAAGCTGTATCAGAACACTATTCCAATGAACCACCACATATTTCAGCACAGACAAACTTCGGAAAGCAGAGGAGAACCACCTATACAACGTATTCAAGAAGAACGGATACTTAAAAAATACAGTCCACAGATTCCTCAGGAACAAACCACGACAAGTAGACCTAACATAGCCAGAAACCCTATCGACCTTTCCATACATCAATGAAGTCTCAGAAGTGGCAGCCAGACTACTAAGACCCCTCGGAATCCCACCAACAGTCTCAAACAAAACTAACAAATTTAAAAGACCCAGTACAACCCATGGACAAAACCAACATCATATACAAAATTCCATGCAAGGACTGCCACAAACACTACATAGGACAAACAGAAAGAACGTTAGCCACCAGGATACACGAACACCAGCTACCCACAGAGCTCTCCCTGGATTCCATGCAGTCTAACCTTGTTAACCAGTCTGCCATGTAGAGCATTTTGATTTTCTTACAGAGTTTCATAAAGACAACATCCACTCTCCTGCCTTCATCAATCATCTTCATCACTTCGTCAAAAGATTACACCGAGTCAGTGAGACGTGATCTCCAATGTACAAAGCCCTCTTCAGTCCTTGTCTTTTCAAATGCATACACATCCTTTGCTACAAAATCCCCTCCAACAATTTAGTCACCATTGACATCAGACTCAGCGATCCATGGTTACCTGTTTTATTTTCCCTTACTTTCTTAAATAATGACATATGTTAGCAGCCCTCCAGTCTTTTGACACTCACTGTGGAAATCAATGATACAAATACATCATCAAAATTCTGACCAATCTCCTTCCTGGCTTCCCACAAACATTTGGGATACAACTGATCAGGTCCCAGGGATTTGTTCACCTTTATGTGTTTTAAAATGTCAAACACCTCCTTGTAATATAGACACTTTTCAATGTATCACTCTATATTTATTCATTCTCTCGCTCTTGTAACCTCCTCCTCATTAAATACTGAGGAGAAATTTTTGTTTCGTATCCCTCCAATCTAGTGTGGTTCCACACATAGGTAGCCTTACTGACCTTTAAGTGGCCCTGTTCTCTCCCAGTTAATCTTTTGTCATTAAAGGATTTGTAAAATTTCTTCAATGCCGTGTTAACCCTATTTCTAAAGCCATCTCATGTCCACATTTTTCTGGCCTGATTTCCGCATTGACTATGCACTTGCTGCCCTTATGCACCTCTCTGGATTTACTTGATCTCAGCTCTGTTTTCCTGACATATGCCTCCTTTCTTACCTTGACCAGAGCATCAATATGTCTAGCCATCCAGCACTCCCTGCACCCACCAGCCTTGCCCCTCTCACTAATAGGAACACGTTGGCTCTGGACTCTCTGAAACGAGGTTTGATGGCCTTACATTTTCCAACCATACCATTACCTGTGAATAGGGTATTCCAATTAGCCTTTCACAGGACTCGCCTTGCACTTTCAAAATTGGCCTTGATCAAAGTTAGAACTTTAATGTTTACATCAGGTCTTTCCTATTCCACAACTAATTTAAAACTAATATTTATGCGTAACAGAAAGTTAAAGAAACACTTCCTGCCCCTCTCTAACAGGCTCGAGAGGCTGAATGGGCTCCCCGTGGCTTACTGTAATAGACTGGAAAGGCTGAATGGCCTCCTCCTGTCCTTCTGTAACAGACCCGAGACATTAAATGAGACAGCAACCCATGGATTACGAGCAGCCATTACACAGTATCTGATGGAGGTCCATCCCTTCTCAGTTACAGAAACACAAACAACACAATGTACTCCAGGTGCCCTTTCAGTAACACCTCATATAGCTGCAGCAACACATCTCTTTGTTTTGAATGATTCTGTTGGCAAAATGTGCTGAAAAATGTATTGCTGGAAAAGCACAAAACGTCGATTCTCATGCTCCTTGGATGCTGCCTGATCTGCTGCGCTTTTCCAGCAACACATTTTTCAGCTCTGATCTCCAGCATCTGCATTTCTCACTTTCTCCTTGTTGGCAAAATGTGCCAATGTTCTATATTTCCACCCTTTCAAGTAGCAACAGACTAATATGGGCTGAATGGCCTTCTCTTATCCCTCTGTAAGAGGTCCATAGGGACAGAATTGCTTCGGCCTGTTGCTGAGCAGCAGTCTCAATGCTCTGTTTCAAGGTTATGAAAGGATTTGGTAGCAGGGCACTTAAAACCAGGAGTAGCCTCACACTGGTCAATAAGGAATCTAGAAACTTGCCCACCCGTGTTTTCTTTACGCAACCGATCTGATATTTTATAACTGTCTCTTTCATAAACAGAGTGGAACATATATAGACCCCTGCAGTGTTCTGTCAATACTCTGATTTCCAAGTTTAAAAAAAGATTTAAAGATTTATGGTCCATCCCTCAGCAACCCTCATCCATTCCATCCAAACCCAGTAAATGTTCTCTTTTGTAGTTATATGAAAAGTGATGTGTGGAAATGGTTAATTGAGCCTGTTTGCTCAGTCGGATTTGGAGATGCCGGTGTTGGACGGGGATGAACAACGTTCAAAATCAAACAACACCAGGTTATAGTCCAACAAGTTTAATTCGAATCACACTAGCTTTCGGAGCACCCTCCTTCATTAGGTGATAGTGGAGGACACACTTCTATGGCACAGAATTTATAGCGAATATTTACAGTGTGATGTAACTGAAATTATACCTTGAAAAATACCTTGATTGTCTGTTGAGTCTTTCGTTTGTTCGAATATCATGATAGTTTCACTTCTTTCATGTGTAAATCACATAGCCTTTTAAAAAAAACCGTTGCATTCTCAGGTTAGCTGTAACAGTGAGTGTTAGCTGGACAATATATTGAAGGTGTTATCCCCCTGTGTTCTCTGTCTATGCCATGATGTGTAGATTGATTCTAATCTGAAAACTGAGATAACAGAGTTTTACATGAATCCATGCAGTTTTTGAGCAAAATACAATGTAACTCTGCAAGTACAAATTCATCCCACAAATTATATCTGTGCATGTGGATCTTTGTTGGTTTGTATATGTGTGTCTGTGTCTGTCTGGGTTGGGGGTTTGTGAGTGTGAGAGAGAATGTATATGTGTATGTAGTGATGTAGAGTGTCTTAAGTCTGTGAGGGGGTGCATGTGTGAGTGTGGGAGTGTGTGTGCGTGTCTGGGGTGGGGGGTTTTGAGTATCAGTGAGAGAGAGTGCATATGTGCGTGCATGAGTGTCGAGTGGTCTAAGTCTCTGAGAGAGTGCCGTGTGATTGTGGGAGTGCGTGTGTCTGTAAGGGTGTGTGTGAGTATCTGTGTACGTGTCTGTGTACATGTGTCTCCGTATGTATGTGTGTGTATAGGAGTGCCTGTGTGTGTGTGTGTTTCGTGCATTGGTGGTCACCTGAAATGTGACATGAACCCAAAGTCCCGGTTGAGGCTCTCCCTATGTGTATCGAAATGAGCTATCAGCCTCTGTCGGCCACTGTTCGCTGCTGCCTGTCCTGAAGTCCGCCTTGGAGGATGGTCACCAGAAAGTCCGAGTTGAAGATCCTGGACCACTGAAGTGTTCCCCAACTGGGAGGGAACACTCCTGTCTGTTGATTGCTGTGCGGTGCCCATTCATCCGTTGTCATAGCCTTTACTCGGTTACCCAGTGTTTGTTCAGTGACTGTGATTAATGCCAATCTCCATGGATTCTAATTATCCCAGTGGAGGGTTTCCATCTTTTAATGATAAATGGGTGCCGTTCAATGTGTTATCCCATAACATGAGCGGGAGCGTCACCGACAGCACTTACAGGGATCAGCAGATTTTGAAGAGGGGGAGGAGAGATCAGAATCTGAGAACATTAGACTGGAATGTTCCAAAAATGTATCAGAATCTGGGAACATTAGACTGGCATGTTCCAACAATAGACAGGAGTTTATCCAATTATGTTTGGTATCTTTCTGCATTTAATTGGTTGTCCTTATCATCGCGGATCTATTACAATCTTCTCATTATTCAATATATTTATTATCCTTTCCTGGCTATCGTCTGTGTTCCTGCTAAGTGTCACTGTCCAATTTGTGTTTTTATAAACCAGTTATGACTGTATTACTGTTCTTTTATATAGTCTACATTTCTTGTCACTATTATCTTCCTCTCAATCCATAGATTCACTCTACAGATCACTACTAACTACGTCGAGGAATGTGTTCAATTACTGTCTCATTCTCTGTTCTGTCAGCTTTACTCATGTTTCTCTATGTTGAACTACTCAGTTTCAGCGGAGAACTACAATGTATTGTATCATTGCCTTTGTTATTTAAATATTAAGAGCATGTAGGTCACTCTCCACTGTTCTGGTTACAAATTCCACTTCCTTCCACTGTTTCCATCCCATTCCCTGGCCAATATCAGCGGCTGAAGAACACAAGTCACAACTGTGGGACATTCCTTTGACCATGAGCTGTATCTTGACACCATTCCCTGACCATTTCTAACTTGAAATACTCACTACTCCAGAATATATCTCACTGGTTTATTGCATCTGCTGTTTGAATCTTGAGCTATGAAATACAGTCTTAATAAAGCCAATAATGTGCTGCTGATGCTCCTGGCTTCAATCCTGCCGAAGCAAATCTGATTCGAACTCACACCAAACCCCCATCCATCTGTCATTCATGTGTATACCGATGTATATTGCTGTTGTGTCTGGCAATGACTTTAGTTAAACATTCTCAAACACTTTATCTCATCTGTACATGAAACTTCTCTCGTTCTCTCTCTGTCGATTAACAAAAAACCTGCCAGTTGTTCTTATTTAAAATAATTTCCTCCATATGCGTTCCTTCTCAAACAATGAATTTCGCATTCAACTAAACCTATCGCACGCGCGCACACACACACACACTGTCCCTCAGTTTCTGATGAACACACACACACAGCAAACCTTCCCATTGTAGGCAGTAATCTGATGCGAGTATAGTTTGCATATGATAGTAAAGTTTGCAATACTCACTATGCTGGCAGATAGTGCAGTTTACTGAGCAACACACTAGCCTGCTCTGCACAGCTCTCCATGCTGGGCTGTCATCTTGTCCCAGTTTATGGTATTTGTGATGTTCTGTGAAGAAAATTCAGAATTTGATGTAACAAACCATTTCCGCTGATCTGACAATGCCTTTATTCAGTGTTCGCATTCTTGTCATTTTACTTTTGAAGATCTCACTTCTCCAGTTAGTCCCACTGCCAGGTCCTTTTCCCCATATTTCCACAACATCTTTTCAGTTAATTAACTCTCTGTTTCTGTCTTTAATGTGAATCTCTCTGTCCCTCTGTATCTTTCCCTGGCCTCGGGTTTTGGATCTCTAGTATATCGATTGCTGGCATTGTGTAGCTCAGAAGCAATGAAATGGTGTGTGTCAAGCTGTTGTTCACTTCCCGATATATCCCATGTGATGGTCCATGGACAGACGTGTTTCAGAAGTTATGAGACACATCCTTGTAACTTGGTCTGTACCTGTGTTTGCCCCTCTCAGGTGATCTTCCTGTCAGTAACAGGAGGAAGCCCCTTGAATAAAGGATCAGCCATTTAAATTGTGTGGCAATGCTGTCACTTTTTAAAAAGAAAAGGTTATTTTCTCCTTTTTTTAGTAAGAGGTATTAAAGGCCAAAGTGCCTACTGAATACAGCTCAACTAAAAAACTTATGAGGCTTTTATGTTTTTTTTTAATAAATAGTCGTAAAAACGGCCAGCTGGCACAGACCAGGCTTTCTAGGTTTTCCCTTGCAGATGTAACAGTTATCAGGTGCTTGGGTCCCAGAAGGGTTGGAAGTTTTAATAAATTATCCCTAGCTGCTATTCTCTGAAACCTCACTTGATACTGTTTCCTCTGGACTGGAGAACTGTGTGCAAGAATGTATGTCTGAATGTTCATTTTTGCCAAGGCGTGTGTTTAAGTGATGTTAGTACATTGGAATAGTTCATTTGTAGCAGGCTCTGTGTCCATCATTCAGTTAAGGTTTCCAATAGCTAAGTTATTCTAAATTCCTCTTCATTTTGTATGGATTTTCATTAGAGTGTTTAAATATAGTGTGTTTTGAATAATGGTGAGTGGTTTGACGAGTGCAATCACATCTTGGACATCCAATGCCCATCTATCTTGTTCTTCAGGAAAGGTTGGCATCCAAGCTACCTTCTTAAAATAGTTTGATGCGGTCTAGTTGGTCTATAGCAAACTGGGGTCTCTTGTCTGGTTCTAATTCGATAATTGGGTTTAGAATTACAATCCCCATAGTGTGCAAATAGGTTATTCGACCCAACAAGTCGACACACGACCCTCCGAGCAGTAACCTACCCAGACCCATTCCTCTACACTATTATTACACATTTACCCTCGCTAAGGCACCTAACCCACACATCCCTGAAAACTATGAACAACTAAGCATGGCCAATTCACCTGACATGCACATCTTTGGATTGTGTGAGGAAAGCAGAGCATCCAGAATAAGCTCATGCAGACACTGGAGAGTACGCACCAGGAGGCTATTTGGTTCATAGGTCGCGTATGGTAGTTGTCAGTGTCTTTTGTTCCAGATGTTGAATTCGGTTGATTTAAAAAGTGTTTTGTGTATAAAGATTCTTTCAGTCACCATGAGTTCTCTGTGTGTGGAAGAAGTAAAGTTTTACAAAAGGTAATGAAGGCAAAGCTGTAGGAATTGGCAGACAAGCTGGAGTTTGGGTTGCGATTGTCTGTGAGAACATGAGAGATAATTACAGCTGTGGCTCGGCAATTACATTTGGAGGATCTGCCATCAGACCCTTTAGAAATGGCTCGAATTCAATTTCAAATGAGGCACCGTGAACATGAGAAGGAATTGAAACAGTTTGAATTATGATGAAAAGTAGAAATAAAAGAAATGGAAATGAAGAAGAAAGAGAAAAAAAGAGAGAAGAAAAGTAGAGAGTTTCAACTTCAAAACTTAGTAATTAGAGAGGAAAGTTGACATAGAAGGTGGTGATGAAGGTAGATGGGAGCCTGGATGAGGAGGATAGTGAAGTTGAGCAACCCTATAGTAGCCAAAGGCCTGATGTTGAGATACACCCAGGCATTATCTAAATTTGATGAGAAGGATGAGTGAGAATTTTTTATTTCATTTGATTAAGTGGCTAAACAAATGCAGTGCCCAGTGACCATATGGATTTAGTTGATCCAAACAAAACTGATAGGTATTTGCATCCCTATCAGAGGAGGTATCTGAGGAGTATGAGGAGATGTCGAAAGCCATTTGAAGTGCATGCAAGCTTGTGCCAGAAGCCAACAGACAGCGTTCCAGGAATCTAAAATAGCGTCCCTGGTTAAACGCACATTGACTTTGAAAGAATCAAAAGAAATAATTTTGAAAGGTGGGTAAGGGTATTAAAAACTGAGCAAACTAATGACACTCTTAGAGAGATTCTTATTTTGGAGAAGCTCAACAATTCACTTCCTGCAGTCATGGGAACTCGTGTGGAAGAGCAGAGAGTTAAAATGCCAAGATTAGAAGCTGAAATAGCTGATGATGATGATTTAGTTCAGAAATCAATGTTTGGTTTCTGTGAGGGATTAAGAACAATGTGCAAGATCTTCTTAAAACATATCCCTGTGAGAGTAAGGTTTATTGGCATACGCCAGGAGAAGCCGGTAAAGAGGTTACAGCATTAAGAGGCACATAAGCATGTAATTCTTTTATGCTGAGACATGAGGAGCATTGGAGAGATGAGAAGTGCTCCATTATGTAACGTGTGGTTGAACCGTCCAGTGGAAATATCAACAGATTTATTCCACAATGGGGAAGGGGGCCTTGAGCTTGACGTTGGCGTCACAACATTTCTGCATTTAAATTGTGAATAACATACCTGAGACAATTTTGTTTTATCACTGATCGTGACCCTTAAAGTGTTTGGAGAGGTTTGGGGAGAATCATACCAGTCTGTTTCGATTGAGCTTATTATTGCTGCCATTCAATTTGAAATTATACAGTTGACAGGGCGAGAAAACCTTAGTTTTGATGGAGACTTGGATGAAGAAAGACAAAGGCATTCTGTGGCAGGAGTAAAATGATTGAAAGCGAATCTAGTTGTGAACATTTGTATGCTCAGAGTCAATGTATTATATATATATATATATATATATATATATATATATATGCATTGCAGTCTGCTAATAGAGGAAGGTTGGGAGGTCTAAAATGAATCCATTTTTGAATATTAATGGATCATTTTATTGATGGTGGAGTTGTGAGTATATGATCACTGTAAAAAGGTTATTTTCTCTTGGGTTTTTTTTGACAAGAGGTTTTAAAGGCAGAGGTGCAGAACTGCTGTCTGAAAACAGTTTAAGTAAATAACTGAGAAAGCTTTTAGGTTTCATTAAAACGGTGGTAACAATGGAAGGGCAGTGGCCAGCTCTCCCAGACCAGGTTTTCTCGTTTTGTTTTTAGCTGCAGCATTCAGAAGCTGCTGGGGATCCCAGAAGGGTTGGAAGTGTCAATACATGATCCCTAGTTGCTTTTCTCCCTGAGATCTCTGTTGATGTTGTTTCCCCCTGGATTGGAAAACTGCTGTAAGGATCTGTATTTGAATATATCTTTGTGCCAAGCGGTGTAAACCAAGTAGGTATGGTATCTATTGTTTGTGTAAGTGTACAAACATATAAGCCATCCTGAAATGTTCTTTTCTTTGATTGTATTTTAACTAAAGCATTTGAATAGATTATATTTTGCTTTATGTCGAGTAGTTTGACCAGTCACAATATATCTGGAAAGCACAATTCACATCTATATTCAAAATAAGGAAAGGTTTGGGTCTAAGCGGCCTTCTTAAAATATTTTGCGGGAATCTGGTCTGGTCCACAACACTTGTAGCCAAGGGGTTTCTGACTGACTCCTGTAATTCAACATTTAGTGGAGGGGCAGGGGATGGTTTGCTGAAGGTTGTGCTGTAAGCTGCCTCAGACATTCAGGGAGACCTCAGGATTTGGTGTCTCAACTCTGGATGGAGCATCTGAGCCTGCAACATGAACAACAAATGAAGCAGAGGCTGCAGAGAAGGGAAACTCTGAAACCACGGAGTGAGTGTGTGTGGGGAAAAGGATCTGCTGTATCAATCCCAAGTAGTCCAGGATCAGCTTCCCAAGCTTCACTTAACGCAGGCGCATATAGTGAGGGGACCCTGACTGAACAAAGACCTGGTCACAAAGCGGTGTCACCTCGTTCAACACGCCCTGCAGCTTCACACCAGGGGGAGGATGGTGCTGCCAGTGGCTGTTAGGGTCACTGTTTCATTCAGCTTCGATGATCCATAACTTTCCACGCAGAACTAGATGACATATTCATCATTTCCCAGTATCTCAACATCAATGTCACCATTCGGTGATGGAGTATATATGTGGTGGATGAGGTTAATACATTGTTTCTCCCACAGCAGGGAGCTGCCGGGTGTATCCAGTATAATGGGATTCCTGATGGTGTACATGGCATCTGCAGAGTACCCATGTCAATGGGGAGAGGTAGAGGAACTGAAGGAGCTCTCTCTCTCTATTAATGTTACAGTGTGTCCATGCACAGTACATCATGTTGGTGAATACCCCCTGTCCTGGCAGCAGTCATGGCCTCTTCATTCAGAAGCAGTCAGCCATTCCCATCGTCATCGGGTCTCCACGTAGAAAGAAATGAATATATCTTGGATAAAGGCCGTCCCCTTGATGCACGTTTCAAAACACCATCCCCATAACTAATCAACCACATTAAAGTATTCCATGTGTACGGAGAGCAATAGGGTCACTTGGAGTGTCCGGGAGCAGACGATCAGGGATGAAGCAAAACCTGCCATGTCTGAACGGGGCTGAGTGAACCCCCTAGTACACATTATCAATAAGTCCTAAAATCCCTCTACTTTTCAGTAACATATTGCTTTCCGTTATTCCTGTAAATGGAATGATAGGTTATATCATGTTAAACTCCACCTGCCAAACTATGATCCACTGCCTTTACCTCTCTGAATCTATTTGCAGACTCTCCACCCTCTCTTGATAATTTAATCTCTTGCTTACCACAGCGACATCACCAAACTAATCATCTGTATATCTGTTCCATCCTCCTGATCAATAATATAGATTGTTAATAGTTGAGAACCCAGCGCTGGTCACTCTGTGACCCGGCTGGTTACGTTCTGTCTAACTGATTGAGACTGAATTATCCTGCATGCCTGCTCCTGTATGATACCCTCTCCTTCCCCATTCCTGTGCAACACAGTCGAAGAGTTGAATAAGAACAAGGAGTATCTGTGAGGAATCCAACCCCTCGATGAGGTTGATGTCAACGCGGCCTCTGTTCCACTTTCCTGCCATCTCTCCATCCTAAAACTCTAGTCTCTTGTTGTAGATTGCGCCACATGAAAAAAAAAATCCACTCCATATCTACACATTCAATTACTTTTAGCATTTTACAGACCTCAATGAGATCTCCTTTCATTATTATAAACTGGAGAGTATAGGCCTAAACTGCTCAATTTCTCTTCATAAGACAAACACTTCAAATATGGAATCAATCTAATGAAGCTCTTCTGAATTGCCTCCAATGGAAATATCTCATTCTGCAGGACACCCAAACTGTACTCCAGTTGCAGCCTCACTAATGCCTTGCATTAGCTACACCAACACTCCCTACCTTTCTACTCTATCCTTTTATAAATAAACGCTGAAATTATGCTTGCATTTCTCATTACTTGCAGTACCCGCAGGCAGGTTTTCTGTGATATGCAAACAGACACC